>NW_026938467.1:0-85340 GCF_032062105.1 Saccostrea cuccullata
TAAATTTTTTTTATTTACTAACTTCATCTCCTAATAACCTTTTATCCCCCTTGTTTAATCCAAGTTATATTGTTTCAAGCAATTTTGTAACCCTTTATTGCTCCAGGCTAGTTACCTAGTCAGCTGTGTTCGTTCAAGCGAGACGTGATTTCCTACATGTAGGTTTCAATTTTGCACACCTTCTGCTCAATTAAATAAACAAGTAGGAGTATCTGTATACATTGAATAAACAAAGGAGCTAATCAGGACTACACAATTTTTGTACATGGTACATTTAAAAAAAATCATTTTCGCCACTTATGAATTTCTTTTCGCCACTTTTGAAAAAAAAATCGCAATTGGCGACAATGGCGAATCACAGCTCGAGCCCTGCCTTACCCCTCTATGAATTAAGTACATGTACTCTTGTAGTTGACATCTGCACTAATACGCAAGTTTCGAGATTATCTCCCTTGGTGTGCTCTTTCATTGAGGAGGGGAGTTTCGTTATCGCGTAAACAAACCGGTGGGACAAATATTTGATATTTATATAATGGATACATTGTATCATCGATATACTGGTTTAATCATAACTACATGATTGTCAGGATGCAATCTACACTTCAAATTACCGAAATAATTTAAAGACGGAATTTCTTAAAAGCAAAAATCCATGCCAATAAAGAAAATGTCGATGGATGTGAGACTTTTCAGACGAGGAAAGAAATTTGGACCTCTAATAAAAACGGTACACATGCATCTGATCATTGTACGTAGGTGATCTAAATGACACATCGATTCTTTTCCTTATTGAAACTTCAAAAACCTGCAAACTTTTTTTTTAAGTTTGTGCAATCAAGAAAATCGGTTACTTTTTATTAAAACTACGACGTTTCTTTCGTTTTCAAGTAGCTATAATTTAAAGTAGATTTTTAAATATGCATAGTTGAACTTAATAAAATCATCAAATGCATCACTGCTTAATATCATTATCTTTTTATAACATTTAATAAATTTTAAAAGCCATAAATATCGTTCAATATTTTATGCACGTTTGTATACAGAAACAACCTGTTCCACCTCCCTGCCGAAATGGATACTTTTTGCGCCTCTATCATAGGAGAGTTACAATCTTGAAACTGGCGTATTCAAAGAAGCATTCAATGAAACTAAATAATAGCAATGTACCCTTCGATCTGCCGAAGAAAACACCAAAAATGATAGCTATGTTTTCTTTGAGAGAAAAGCTACATGTATTCTCGTTGACGACCCAACAAGGAGTATTCCAAATTGAATGCCTTATCGCCTCCTGAGATATTAACTCGTGAAACAAAAGACATTTGGGGGATAACTAGTCCACGAGACACTCAGGTAGTAAAAGGATATTATTTTGAAATGGTTAATGTTCCAAATTTCAATACAAGCTTGTCAGAAACATCACTGCGTATATTCTCCTTTTGTCTGTTAATCATCTTTTTTCCCTAAGATAGTTGAAATCAACTTATACATGTTTCACCTGCTATTGAAATTTGTACATTTGAAATGTACATTGACATGTTTATTTTACACTGACAGTGCACACTTTGTACTCTTGTCATTTGGCTGTATATAGATGTACAAAATTGCAAAAAGGCAAATGTCAAAAAGTGATGTTACTGGCACAAAATAAAGGAAAGAAACGAGTGTGTTTGCTATATTTCCATCTTTTAATATCCATATCAATAACTTTTTGCTTTAAAAAGAGAGAAAAAAGATAAGTGTAGGGTTTGGTAATATGCAACTATAAAATACTCATGAACACAACCAATAACTACCAGTAAATACATTTACATGTAATAGAATACAGGTGCAAGTTAAGAAAAGGCAGTTTAGTTTAGATAGATTCACTTTTTGTGCCGAAACAATAACAATAAATGTAACTACAGTTATATATAGAGTAAGTATAGGTTTTAAAATGCAAGTTTGATTTAAGTATCACAGTATTATAATCCATTAAATGATCTCTATGAAGATAAGGAACAGTATGCATTCTTAAAAGTCCATTTGATAATACCAATTTTATCATAATAATTACATGTGTACATAAAGAAGATTTACAGGCAAAGACGTAAACAATATCACAAGCGAATCCCTATTCCTATCAAGAAACACTCGTAAAAACATTTTTTGGCATAACATACAAATCTATAAATTATGCCTTAAAATATTCATTTAATTTTTATTGTGATTTTGTTGTTTGTTTGTATATTGCTTAATGTATCTTTCGAGGAATTTTACTCATATGGAAACACCGTCACTGTCGGTGATTGGCTGCACATTTTCTCCTATTCTAAGCACTCAGGGCAATAGTGCAATGAAGGATGTTTCTGTGCCAGCACCTACTGCAACACAGGACCTCGATTTATACGGCCTTATATATTCAAAGGACCGGTCTCCACGTGCCGCAGTGGACTCAAACTCGCGACGTAAGGAGCTACTTCTTACACATTGACTCTCCAGCTAATGCTCTTAATAACAATGTGTCATGTGGATGAATTTATGAGTGTGATGAGGCATTTAAATACACTTATTTGTTCAGCCTGGGGAAATAAGGAACCTTATCAAGCCCAATCATTGATTGACCCTCACCAAATCACTACCGCTAGCCAGGCTTCTCGGGCAATTAATTACATCAGTAGATTTAATATTTTGCTTCCAAAAGAATTGTTTAACATTTCAATACGTATAAATTATTTAAATTAGATATAATTATTTTGTGTAATCAGGAATATTTCAAATACATCAGTATTCAAATGTTTATTACATTATAGATCACAAAGTCTTTAGTTGGATTGATGTCATTAAATAAGCTGTTATTCCTGTTGTCCATTTCTAAATCTTAAATTCTTTAACATCCATATCATGAATAAATGTATTTATTGTTTTCCATATTTATAAATGAACATCCCTGCAAGATAATCGTTATCTCCATATCCTTCTCTATTACTTTAAAATTGTCCTAAACAATATGCCAGAGATAAGTTGGGCATACAAACTGCTGTAATTAAAATAATTAATGAATTCTATAATTAAAAGACCAAAATTCACGTTTAAAAGTTTATTAATATGTACTTTCGTCTTCTGTCTGTTGTTAACGATAAAAACTTTTAAAAAATCAATATCTTTTGTTGAGTTGGATAACGGTGATATAATTAGTGAGTATATACAGAAATATAAACTCTTTTTTTTCTTTTTGACATGATTAATCTTTTAATTATCACTTTATTTTCATTACATAATAAACCGTAATATCAACGAGGAAATTATTTTAAAGCATTGATTGGTCGATGCACTTGCTCTGTCAGTATATATTTGATGAACTGCGTTCATCTGGTAATCTGTTCTACATAAACATGGGGAAAACCTTTGTTGCTTTGAGTCTTCTTCTCTGTCTCTTGCTTCTGACGACCGGTAAGATTAATATATCTCTCTCTTTGTCTCTCTCTCTCTCTGTGTGTGTGTGTGAGGGTGTGTGAGGGTGTGTTTTTGTTAAAATGTCTCAATTATTTGAGTAGCACCTTCCTTTTTTGTAGAATCGATCGGATTTTTTAAAAATGTTATTTTATCTCAATTGAATGCAAAATCGTTAATAACGTCAGAAACAGCATGGATTAGTCTTGCTGTGTGAATACAATTGAGAAATGTAGATTTTTTTTTGAACAATCTACCAACTTAAATCTCATACTTCACGTAAATTAAATGCTTCTCAAAAGTTATCAATTTTAAATCAGATCAAATATATTGCAAGCATTGTTTATATAACACCGATGGGTTCAAAAAGTTTAGTAATAAATTTGTAGAATGATAACAACAACCTGCTCAAGACATTACATGGCTTTGATCTGCGACAAAAACTCCATGTTGATGTTTAACATTGTGAGCCAGAATGTTCTGAAAAAAATGACCAAACATAATGACCACTCTGGAATGTTCAAGAAACTTAATGTTACTAATAATATACAAGATGAAACAATACAAATACAACACATCTCACAACACCTCCCCCCTTAAAAAGTTTGAATGTCAATGAAAACGTAGTATTAAATAAAATTTATGTACATTAATACAAAATCTAATTTGTTCATGATACTCTGGACAAGGCATCTGCAATAATATTGTCTTTGCCTTTGATATGCTTAATTGTTATGTTGTATTCTTGTAACAACAAACTCCATCTAGTCAGTCTTTGATTCTTGTTTGACAATTTCATAAGGGCCATAAAATCTGGCCTGTAAGGGATAACCAGGAATAGGTAAAAATACAAGACTTATCACCTGCTTAAACACCCTATTTCTGGCATCTTTGTCATACCACATTTTCATTTTCATCTAGAACTCTTCAAATTTTCTTGTGCTAATTTACAAGCATTGTAAAGTTTTTCTTTGAAATCAGACACATAATCTAAAAGATTAAGATCACTAGTCTCAGTCAGCCACTTTTCCTTCAACAATTTCAAAGGACCTCTAACTGTATGACCAAACACCAATTCAAAAGGACTGAACCCAAGAGACTCCTGGACTGCTTCTCGTGCAGCAAATAGTACAAGATGAACCCCATCATCCCAGTCTTTCTCATACTGATAACAATAGGTCTTCAGCATTGTTTTTAAGGTCTGGTGAAAACGTTCTAGCGCCCCCTGGGACTCAGGATGATAAGCAGTTGATCTATATTGCCTTATACCCAACTCATGCATGACTTGCTGGAACAACCCCGACATAAAATTTGAGCCTTGATCCGACTGAATTGCCTTTGGTGCTCCTACAAAACTGAAAAACTTGGTTAGGGCCTTAACTATGCTCTTTGCCTTTATATTCCTAAGAGGTATGGCTTGAGGAAACCGAGTGGATGTACACATAATGGTAAGTAAATACTGGTTTCCAGATCTAGTCCTAGGCAAAGGTCCTACACAATCCACCAACACTCGACTAAACGGTTCTTCAAAAGCTGGAATGGGTTGGAGAGAGGAGCAGATGGTATCTTCTGATTTGGTTTACCTACCATCTGACAGACATGGCATGACTTGCAAAACTCAGAAACGTCCTTTCTTAGCTTAGGCCAATAAAAATGACTCAAAATCCTATTATAAGTCTTATTGACACCTAAATGACCTGCCATAGGTGTATCGTGAGCTAAACTCATGACATTCTCGACGATAAGCAGCTGGGACCACTATCTGGTGAACAACACGCCACACTTCATCTGGAGAAGCGTCAGGTGGTCGCCATTTTCGCATAAGGATGCCATCTTTCATATAAAGCATTCTCCAACTTTAGTAGCCTCTTCTGGTGGAAGTGCCCATTTATGAGTTGAATGATATCTGGGTCTTTATGTTGTTCAGAGAGTAAACATTCTCGGCTGAGGATGTCCTTGCCTTGGCTAACTAGTGGATGCATTTATCATTCTCACCACCAAATTTTGGTAAAAGTTCTTTCTTCTTTGCTTCTTGATATTGTGTGGTTCCATGCTGGTTTGAGTGCCATCAAGGTCAGATAAGAAAGTGTCATTCAAATCAATATCAACAGAGGAATTCGTCTCGTCAAAGGCTTGAGCATCAGTCTGCCTTGATTTCTCGTCTTCTGCCATCGCTCTAGTAACAGCACAGGCTGGATAAATGTCATCATCTTCATCATCGCACATGACATCTGGAGTGATTTCTCACAAACTATAGGATCTGGTACCGTTCCACCAGCTAAATCGTTCTGTAGCAACAAAGAAATGCCTGGAACGGGAAGAGTAGGTCGAACACCTACGATAACAGGGTCAGTAACTCAAATCTGACTTCAAACTAATTCTATGCAGGGAACATCAATGACGCGTAGCTCCACACCCTGTAATAAAACTGACCCACCAGTAGAAGTCTGCTCAGACAAAGGAAGCACGCCCTTGAACAATAACGTCTGTGTAGCACAACTTAGTATCTTTCAAAATCTGGACAGGTTTTATTTCGCTAGAGTCACCGAGTGAAACAAATCCCTGAGACATAAAGGGCTTATAATCCTCCATAGAATCAATAGAACTGGACTGTGAACCCTGGACATCAGGAGTGTCAGAACAAATAGAAACTAAGGCTTCTCTATCACCTAACTGCCGCACAAGCATGTGGTTGAGTTTTATCAAAGTCTTTTTTTCTCTTAAGTTTAAAGCATTCACTGATCAGATGACCTTTTTTCTTACAATAACTACAAGTAGGAAGCGACCCTCTCCAGAAGATCCTTCAAAACGTCCTGGACCGGACTTAGAACCACCTTGGGATGGAGACTGGGAACTTGGGAAAGACTGAGACCCTGAACCACTCTTTTTATATGTGTCTGAATTGGTAGAATTGCTGCTAGTCTGAGATCTTGATACAAAATTCTTTTTATGAGATAGAGCATAAGTATCAGATATGAATGCTGCCTCTTCAAGAGTTTTCACATTCTTATCTTCTAAATGTGTTTTCAAATCTTGAGAAACACATTCCTTAAACTCTTCTACCAGGATGACTTGGCGCAAATTAGCAAAGGTTTTATCAAGTTTCTTAGATCTAAACCAGTGATCGAATAAATCTTCTTTCTCTCGTGAAAATTCAACAAATGTTTGATTATCAAACTTCCTATACTTTCTGAATTTTTGTCTATATGCTTCAGGTACTAATTCATATGCTTTTAATATTGCTGCTTTGACCTTCTCATAGTCTGAACTCTCAGCTACCCCTAGTGCAGAGTATACCTCAGCTGCTTTGCCTACCAGTACACTTTGTAACATTGTTGACCAAACGTGTTGTGGCCATTTAAGATTCTCTGCGACCTTTTCGAAAATTTGGGGAAAATATTTGTCTACAGATTTCTCTTGAAATTTTGGAACTAATCTGATATTTTTTGCTGCGTCAAATTCATTCTTGACAAATGACGGTTCTGGTTGGTTTTGTAATTTTAATTTCTCTAATTCAAAGTTCATTTCACGCTCTCTTTCTCGCTCTTCTCTTTCTGCTGCTAATTTGTCTAATTCAAATTTTCGTTCACGCTCTCGTTCTTCTCTTTCTCTATCTCTTTCTCGCTCTTCTCTTTCAAATCGCATTTTCTCTAACTCTAATTGAAACTGATAGTCTGTCATTTTGTAAGAACCTAACTCTGATCTATCTGTATATTCTGGAAGATCGTATTTTTCAAAGATGTTTTCTTCTACTAGTTTGTTTGCAACCTTAATTCTAATGTCTTGCTTTCTCTGAGAGGATTTAACATCTAACCCAAAATGCAAACCTAATGCGATCAAGTCATCCTTTTTTAACGTATCAAACCTGAACACTTGGCGAACTAAGAAAGTTTGTGACCGAAAATACCATGTTGATTTTTGCTGGCTTATAGTCAAATTTAACAATTTAATTAACAAAATTCTGACAATGAACTGCAAAAGTGCAAGAAATTCTTGATCCAGGACGAGCCCCCAATTCTGTTATGGGTCAGAATAACCCTAAATGCCAGCAAAGATCAATCACACAGTTTAAACTTAACAATAATTTATTTACAGTAATATACAAATCATTAAGTACAAACTTAGCAAAAATCTAAAAATACATACATCAGAGTGTCCGTTGCTGCACACAATGTCCCAGTGAAATTATATCCCAGTAATACCTCAATGATGCTTATACGACAATGTATCCACAATTATTTATGCATCGAATTGACAGGGTATTTATACAGTATCATAAATCTAGAATATTCTAGAAATTGTAAATACATGATATTCCTGGAAAGTTCTGGACATGAATAAAGTTCAAGAATGTTCTTAGAAAAAATGACCAAACATAATGACCACTCTGGAATGTTCAAGAAACTTAATGTTACTAATAATATACAAGATGAAACAATACAAATACAACACATCTCACAACAGTAACCATATATGAAGTCATTTTATACTTTGCATGTATCCATGTAAACAAAAATTAAAAGCCTTGAATTGAAATGTTTTCATGTAAAAGTGGATGTGAGTCAAAGGTAGACATAGTAGAAGGGGGAGTTTTCAAGACCATTGTTTAGAAAATTGTATTCTTAATATAGATTGAATATGGATTTAGAACAAAATTAATAAATAACTTACTTTTCCCACAGAGTTTTCAAGTACAATGTACACATTATTTGAAATAGACAACAATTTTTTTGTGTGTGAAATCCTATCTGTAGTCTATACCATTTTGATATTTTATCAAATTTTGTTTTTCTGGTAATTTTAATTTTGCAACAGAAATATGCTGAAATGAAAAGTATAAAACAGTATATCAAATTGAATTAGAAATTCACAATTTTAGAAATCACTTGTGCATAGCTCTGGTCTTAATGATTGTGAATTATAAATCATTTGAACATTTTAATTATAATCTGTTCCTGAACAAAACTACAGCCCAGATTATTCAGAATTCAAATCCTGAAAGAAGAAATGTTTTGAATTACGTAACTCCTGGGACAGTTCTGGAGAACAAAGCCACCCTGCTAGCCAAAGGTGAAGGACTGACATTCATAGGAAGTCATGTGGAGTAGATTCATGTACAGATATATACTTATGATCATCAGTTTAGAATATCCTTAAAATATAGATATGATATTATTCCTGTGAAAACAATGCAATTTAGAGTAAATATTTTTTATATATAATAAATTTAGATAAATATTTAATTTTCCTTAGTCAAACATTCGATTGCATTATTCGAACGATAGTGAACTATACGGAGCATTTATTATATTTTATTTAACACAGTGTTGAAAGCTTATTAATTAAATAAATTGGAAAATTGAAATAAATTGGAAATGGGGAATTGTAAACACACACTATCCCACACCTCCCAATGAAATTTTAAATACTGTTTCTTGGAAATGATTCCTAAGTTTTATATAAGAAAATGTCTTTTATGTAAGATTATTGTTTTAATAATTATCTAACTTTAAAACTTACCACGATTATGCAAATGTTGTTTGTTCCTAAAAGTATTTGAAATTACAGAGTTTATCAATATCGTGACAGAAGATCAAATTGATAATTTCATGGTCCGTATAGCGTTGCGTAATTAGTTACTACGTACAATAACAAAAAATTCAGTGATTGAGAAATAATTACCGAGGTATGTAACTACTGTATTTTCCATAATTTATATTCAATGCGGAAAATTCTGATATACTGTGACTGTGTTTTAGCTCTTATTCATCTAGGACGTACACTATACATGCAGCTGTATAGTTTTGAGGAAGGACCCTTTTCAATTTTAAAATGAAAATTCCATTATCACTCCCTTTTCTTGCACTTATATAATATTCCAACGTTGTTTTTTGCATTATTCGATCATCGGTCCATTCGACTGACATTTGTAATTCACATTTAGTAAAGTATTATAAATATTTATATAACAAATATCAATGACACCATTTTTATTTAAATTAAAACTTGTCCACGAAGCTTACGGACAACCCTCATAGTTTATTATTTTCTAATATTATACTTTCATGTAAATTACTTGAATCTGATTCGTCGAGAAACATTTGATAAAAAACACTACAACCCTCTGAATAATGAAGCCACGCCCTCCTGCGTAGCAACAGTCAACATTGCTTGACGACGAGTGGTATTACAAAAAATAGCGACTGCGCGGAATTTATGCGCGCACGGTTCACTGTAATATGTATTTGTATAAAACATTCAGTATAATATAATAAATAATGCTTAGAACATAACCTACTTATTCAGCCAATCAATTGCTTCCATTTCTCGCAAAGAATTGATTCTTCATGGTGAAGAATTCTTCTATTTCTGAAAAATTCAACGGTGTCTGATTGGTTCACTTGATAGTTATATGGGTGTGTCTTTATCAGACTTTGTTCAGCACACAAAAAGAAACTATTCAAAACCCACGTGCTGTTTACAATGATATTTAAACTTTCTAAGCCTTGCTAGATTTTTTTTTTCCCACTGTAATCTATTGTCGCCTTTTTGAATATTATTTTTTTCACATTTCGGTACATACAGAAAATACAACCATCGTCATGTATATCAGAGACGAACCTTGTCTTTGGACAGATTTAATCACAATTTTCATCAAATTTTTATTTGAAATTAGACAGCCATACCCACTCCTGCTGACTAGGGCCTTGTCATCTTAACACAATCATTTTTCAAAAATACTAGTATAGATAAACCGATTCTTGTTACATGGGTATTCATTAGTTCAGTACTTTAATATCTTCACCATACCATTTCCCCAGTAAATCAAACTATTTCATATAATCCAGTGCTATCTTGAATGGGTTGGGAGTCCATTCTAAAAGCGCGTGTGTTCGATATTGATTGCGTGCTCGATATGTACAAAGAGCGGTCAATGAGCCTTATATATGACACAGCTGTGGGAGGAGTTTATTTTTAATCCGTTCATTTTATTGGCTGAGGTTCTGTTCTAAGTTAGTAAGATCATATGAAGAGAAATCTTCGTCACGAAGAATGGGCTCCGCTTCGCTCCGCCCATTCTTCATGACGAAGATTTCTCTTCATATGATCTTACTATTACATGTTGTTGAGTGTAACATTGAAAATTTTCACCCCTCGAAAACCATTGTCAACCTCGGCTGCGCCTCGGTTGACAATGGATTTCTTGGGGTGAAAATTTTCAATGTTACACTCAACTACATGCAATATTTATATAATATTAGGATATTATTTTCAATAGTTGCAATGCTATTTTTAAATTTTATCTGGTAACTTTGTTAAGGAGTGAAAATAATCTAGCCAAGTGACACCATCAAGGGATTTTTCAAATCTGTATTTCTTGTCCTCTAGTTCTCGAAGGGAATTTACTAAATTCCAATACTCTTTGGGGTTATTTTCGTTAAGTTAGTATAACCTGTCAAGTATGATTCCCTTTTTTTCATTTTCTTAGTTACACTGTAAGCCTATTCTTTATTGATTTTATAGTAGGAACCTTTTATGATTGGGTTTTGGGCATATCTTGAAAGGAGTAAAACTTTTTCGTTTAATACTAATGTTTCTTTTTGAGGTCGTGGTCGAACCATTTTTTTATTCACTGCTTTGTTTCTCTCATGTGATTTTTTGGGTGCATGGGATAATTTTGCTACTGAATCAATGATATTGTGAATAGAATTTGTGGCATCGCTTATGGTTCTTTCATTATGTTCGATAGGTTTATCCAATAATTGCATTTATCACCATATTTTGATAAATGCATTTAATACCAGTGCAAGGGCGATAACTCGTGTATTCTAATTGTAGTAGTTAAACATTATCGAGACTATGGGTTTTAAATAGATGACGTAATATTATCAAGCACCTTATGACGCTGATTGTCATAATCTACCGAAAAAGCTAGAAGGGTAGACATGTTGCAAAATTTCATGTTATAACAATATCACAAATATCCGCTGCCATCGGGCCGTAATGTTACACAAACCAAGAACAATTTAGACTGATACATCAAAGCGTATAAGGATACCAAGTGAAAGGATGGCCGAGATAGCAGTCAATAGGGGGATATGAAGATGACACACACGCCGCTCCGGATTGTAGATGGGTCGGCTCTGGAGATCGAGCAACCGAAATTGGGAGTAGCAAGGCTGTTCGGCAGGATCGGGATTTACCCAATCATCCATAGATAAAAGAAGCGCCAGTGGCAGATTTCATGGGGTGAGGTTATATGTATATCACAGTTTGACGGATATGTATACATGCAATTGTAATTTGGCAACAATTAAAAAAAATGGAGTAATTAATATACGGAATGTCAGTGTTTGCGTGGCTTGGGTCTCTGGATTGGGTTCGGGGTGCATGTAGGTGGCTCGCTGTGTGGCTATGATGATAATGCGTGTACGTAATGAGAGTACCTCGCTCTACCTTACTACTGCTCTTTTGTGGGGGAGTCCAGAAAGTTCTATATATATTTCTGGGGCATGGCATTGTTTACAGTAGTGACAATCGAATGATTCGAACAATCAATATTCAATAGTGAAAATCATCAGCCAAAAGTACAAGGCTGCCAAGAAGTGAACCTCGAATTGTAGATTGTCAAATAAAAAAAAATTAATTGGAGTATATTTCACTAGCTATTTAAAGTGACTATTTTCAGTTGAAATTGATTGAGAAGAGTCCGCTTCGTTAAATATCGTAAAATGTAACATTCGAGCATAAGCTCATCTTAAAATATATAAGGCTGGTTCAGAGAATGTTCAGCAAGATATTCCACAAGTTTCCTTTCTTATCTGTCCATATAAATTCGCAATGATCCTTTTGATATATAAACGCTATATATTATTCATGCTAGTGTGTGCTAGTTTTTGCTTTGGTGGAAATACTCCGGATCACTCCGTATCCGAACTGGGGGCATTAATAAAAATAAAAAATAAATAAATTGTCAATGGGGGGGGGATTGAGTTTGAGTTATATGGGTAATGTTACTATCACCACGGCTACAATCCGAACAATTATATCTCGATGGTCATTTCATGGGAAATTAGATTGTAGTGTTGCATTTAAAGCTTATGCCAAAAGGGCATGGATACACCCCCCTCCCCAGCAAGGTTCTCTCTCGGAGAAGTTATGACCACAATCACCTGAAATTGTCATGAGTAGACCTTGTGCCGACAAAGGGAGTAATTTCACTTATAAATTATTGGCTTTTACTATTTGGATGCAAGTCCCCGACCTGGATACATGTACAGTGAAATGAAGTAAAGGAGATGAAGCAGTTTTGATTAATCACCTACTGGGTCTGGTTTTATCTAGAGTGCATTCTGTTGTTGTATATTAAACCAACCAACCCCCCCCCCCAATATCAATTTAACAAATCCTTGCAAGGTCGGACTAAGTTTGAAAAAAATTATGCAAAATGTTGTTGATTATATACATGAAGATTTTTTATTTTACAGGAAAATTGGGAGACACTATTTGTAAGCATGTGATAGATATTTTTCATTAGGTTTGTGTTGAACGTGGCATACAGATATCTAAAGACAAGACAGCGGAACTCACCTCAGGTTTGACTCTAAGGGATAGTATGGAGACTAGCTTTGCTTATGTGTTTATCTCAAGATACGTCAACTGCGCTATATAATAATCCCAAAGATAGGTGTCTAGAATGCCTAACACCAATTAAGTAACACAACTAAAATAAAAGAAAAGTTATGTACAATATATAGATAATTTTCTTAAGGAAAGCATATGTTTTGTACACCAGGTATGTGACTATGTGTTATATAATAATTGAAGAAAATATATTATACACCTATAATATAGAATTGTAATCAGTAATTATATTGTAATAATTTGTTCATGCCCCCCCCCCCCCCCCCCCCCCCCGAGGGCCCTTGATTGGTGAATAAACATAATAATAATACTAGAGCCGAGCTCGTTGCAAAGCAACGAGTAGGTCTTCCGTTGGAGCGGTGGACAGGAAGTACCGACCTTGGGTCAAGGTTACTGCACTTTCTTATGTAAATAACCTTTTCTTCTCACCATGATCCTCCAGTGAGTCTTAATTACAAAGTTATGCTTAAACATTTTTTCTCTCTCAATGACCTTGATTTGCCAGAAAGACCTTTGATCAGGGTGACATGACACAACCTCCAATCATAAGTAATCTATGTTTCAAGTAAGAGCCTCCTATGATTTTCACTTACTAGTTCATAACCTGGAAGAGAACATATTTCTTCTGTCAGTGACCTTGATTTTAACAGAATAACCTTGGCTCTTTGTCAAGACAAACCCTCAATCTGGAACAACTTTTAGAAATTCATAACTCTGACAGGTGTTTTATAACTTTTCTGTCATTGACCCTGAATTTATTGAAATGACCTTATTAAAGTCATCTGAAAACCGGCGGACTCTAAGCAATTTGATCAAGTATGAACTTAAACAAATATAGTCAGAATGAAAAAATACTATTTTCTGAGTCAAATTCATAAAAAAAACCTTTTTCATCACAAGCAATCTCAATTATGAGCTTACAGATATTCTCGATTACATATAAATGAATGCAACAAAACATTAATTCTTTCTCAAGTGATCTTGAATTTCCCGTAATATTGCCTTGAATAAATACAATGACACTTCCTAGGATCATTTGAAATCTTTGTATCGAGTACAAGCTTCTGGTTTCTTTATGTTATAGCCTAGCTGGCATTCTGGGAAAAACTTTCAGGGACAGACAGAAATATGGACAGTTAAACAGACCGTTTCATTCCAGTCCCATCCCCACTACCCCCAAAATACACAATCACTTTGCAAGGGAAAACTCTAGTCATGATTTGAAAAAAAGTAATCTTTTTTATATCAGGAAGCTTTCATAAATATGGTTTCTTATACTTGCCCTGAAGGTCATAAGGTCATATTCATAAGAATAATATTTCAAAACGACCCCCCTTTTTTTAACTGACCGTTTTCTTCATTGTTTTCATTTCATATCCCCCAAGGTTGCCTGCATAACGCAGTGATTAGAGAGACTGCTCTATAGTCGCGAGGTAAGGATCAGCTCCTTACGTCGTGGTTTCGAATCCCACTCTGGGACGTGGGGACCTGTTCTTCCGATGAGACCGTATAAAACAAATTCCTGTGTCGGTTTAGGTGCTGGCACAAAAAAGATCCCTCCCTGCTCAAAGGCCCTATTAAGTGCTGTGACAAATAAATGTGTTTCAATTGGGAAAATTTGTGTTGTAAACAGATTTATTTGTGTTAAAAGCACAAAGAAATATAGGCTTGTGCATTTAAATCAATATTGGTTGAAGTTAAGTAACCGCAGATCGCCAGTCCTTACACTATGAATCGTCAAAATGAAAAGTAAAATTACACATTGAACTAACGAACTATAAAAATTGAAGATTGATTAATGTACATATAAAATAAATACCCCAGCGTTTTGTTCTAAAGTCTAACCTAAGATATTTTTAAATATTTTTGAAAAATTCGATTTACTTACAGAAAATAATGCTTTCCGTAAATTTGTAAAATTAGATTTAACATTTGACCACGCTGTGTAAATTAATGTCAACAAGCGATGGAAAGAATGATTGGTCGCGTAATTGTAAACAAACACAAAGCCTAGATAGCTAGAAACATGTATCACGATCAAATTTAAAACAAAGATAAGCCAGCATATTAATTTCAAATATCCGACAGAAATAATTTTCCATTAATTGTAAAATAGTTTTAATACACCAATTATTTTGTCTATGACTACGCGGTCAATGGTTCGCCTCGGTGTGTAGCTTTAGATTTTCTTGGACACGTGTAATCGTAAGATTACGCAATGGTACACACGCTTAAAATCTGGGTTCCAGGTGAATGTGAGAATCGCGCGGTAAATAATTTTTGTATTATTTGACTCTTTAAAAGTTCTTTTTATTAGATCCGGGCGTTTATCGTTTTCGTTCATATTGTTTGTGTTCATATTTAAACGAAGAAAAGATACTAGTTTGTGCTTTTTCTATAACTCTTTCTCGTGGAAAGATCTTGATTAATAAAATGAAAATGATGCCATTGAATACTCTGCACGGGAACCAAGGAACACGTTTAAAACCTAATTTTAAAAAAAGAGATATGATACAGCGTTGTAAAATATTTATTACTTATGGCAAGTTTACTGCAATTCTACGCATAAAGACTAAAGAGTTTTCCTTCAATAGCAAGATGAGAACCGTGTACATGTAGCTTTCTTTCCTATAATACGCAAGACTCGAACAAATTAATAGTTTCATAGGACAGAGATGGTATTAGGCAACAATTTAATACATTTAAAAAAATGAATTTAACCATTTTGTGTTTTTATTTGTGTTTAATTGTGGGTCGCTGGATTACCCGCCGATTGATTCCCGGTGACCGACTTTAACCCACGTTATCGAGGGAGGCGCGTTATATAATTGTAAACAAACAAGCTGAATGTAAAGGCGTGCGCTTTGTAAACAGGCATGACAATTTGGGAAAAAAGCATAAAACACTTCAAGAACTTTATTCTAAAGAATATTAGCATCCAATGTAGCCATGATTTTTATTTAAAGTAAGTTTGTTTTATATACACGCATGAGAAACTCTCATTTACAAGCTGAGCGAAATGAATTACCTGTACAAATTTTAATCAAGACTAGAACAAAATAACAATTTCATAAGATCAGTAAGATGTTAAATCACAACTTTATTATCAAAAGTCACTCGAAATATTAATCGTTTGTGAGATATATAGCAAAAACTTTCAAGGGCACTAGATCCCTAATTTTAGGGGCCAGCCCCTTTTTAATGATATCAAATGAAAGCTCTTGCAATTATGCACAACATTTATTCAACATGTCTTAACAAAATATTTTTAGTTTTCAAGATAAAAAGGAAAATATGTGTAAATTTTCGCTCTTTTAGGCGTTCTATTTTTTGACCCCTATATAGCGCCATTTTGAATGCAGAAATCGAAAAACAAAAATGGATGTGCACAACTTCAATCCATCTGTTATCCAAAACAAGTAAAATTTCTGCTTCAGCTTTTGTGGTCTCTGAGCCTTTATCCGGAAACGAAAGCCTATGATTTTTCGTTTAAAGGGAAATAACTCAAAACCGGAAGTGACTTTTTAAAATTTTAGTCATTATTCTGATAGAGTTTATAAACTTCTATAATGTCTGAAAATTTGAGCGAAATCCGTTGAGAAATGAGAGAGATATGAGGCCTCAAAATTGCGGTCTAGGAAGCAGAAAAAAAAAAAGAATAACTAGAGCCGAGCTCGTTGCAAAGCAACGAGTAGGTCTTCCGTCCTGTTTGACCGGAAGTAGCTGTCATTTTTAACAAAAATGAAAAATAACGCCTAAAAATGGCTTGAATCCTCTAAAGCTATGTTAATTAATGCAAAAATATGCAAATTTTTGCTACTTCCGGTTTAACCGGAAGTGAAGACGACGGACGGAAAATTAATTTTTATGCTCCCAGAGACATATGTTACCCAAAAACTTGACAAGAACGGCAAAAATACGCGTTTTTGACTACTTCCGGTTTGACCGGAAGTGACGTCGCCGGACGTATTTTGACGACACAAATAGATTTAGCTTGACATTTTGAACAACTTTGCTTCTTTGACGTATTACAAATTCTCAATACTTTTTGAGATATCAATTAAAACTTTTTGGCCCCTCTAGATGCCTTATTTTAGGGGTCAGCCCTTTTTTCAAAATCATTTAAAAGATCTCTAAATTCTTCACAACTTTTATTCTATATGTTTTAACAAAATATTTACAAGTAAAATGATATAATAGAAAAAGTGTTAGAAATTTTGAAACGCTTAATATGACTTTTTTCAGTCCATACCGAGCGTTAACGTGCAGTACTTCCGGTGAAAGTTAACAACACAATGCAAATCTACATATGTTGCTCTATCTTCCTGAAAAGGTTTCATCTTCCTGTGATGAGTGGCTTTTAAGAAGAGCGACGGACAAACTGACCCTTAAATATCACAAAACTGCGAAAATCTCCGAACCGGAAGTGACGTCATCAAAATAAAAAAAAGGGTATCGAGATTTTTTAATGTTCTATAAGACCTGAAAGTTTCATAAAAATCTATCAAGCCGTTTTTGAGAAATCGCGTGCACAAAATCGGTAAGAAAAAAAATAATAAGAACTAGATGAGATCTCGTTGCGAGCAACGAGTGGGTCTTCCGTCCAATTCTTGATGAGATGAGATAAGATTTTGATTGCAATTTTTATTCTAAAATAATGATTTACCACAATCTGTAAAAAGACATTGAACATTTGAGACTTTTAAAAATCGGTATTTTGCCCCTAACGGTCCCTAATTTTAGGAATCCGCCCTCTTTATTCATATCATCTTAAAAATCTTAAGATTTTGAACATTTTTTGTTCAACAACTGTTCAGAAATTCTTTTTCGTTTTTGAGCTATAAGCAAAAGATATAATTAGGGGCCAACCTTTCAACTCCTTAACGGGGACGTTAAGCAAAAAAAGAAAGGTTGCATATTGTTAAAAACATTATTTTGAACAACTTTTGTTCAATATTACTTATCAAAATGTTTCTCCCCTTCGAGATATAAAGCATCAAAGATTTAGCATTCTGGCCCCTTGTGGCCCCTAATCATGTACCATACGACATAAAAACTACAATATATAGTTGTAGATGGTTGAGATAAAGATCTTTGCTTCAGTAATGTATTACAAAATATAAGCTGATAAAGAGTTATCGATTGAAGACTTTTGGCCCCTCTTGGCCCCTAATACGAGTGCCCAGCCCCTTTTTCGGGATCTCATCTTAAAGATCTTAAGATTTTGAACATTTTTTGTTCAACAACTGTTCAGAAATTCTTATTTGTTTTTGAGCTATAAGCAAAAGATATAATTAGGGGCCAACCTTCAACTCCTTAATGGGGCCGTTAAGCAAAAAATGACAGGTTGCATATTGTTCAGAACATTATTTTGAACATCTTTTGTTCAATATTGCTTATCAAAATATTTCTCCATTTCGAGATATAAAGCATCAAAGATTTAGCATTCTGGCCCCTTGTGGCCCCTAATTATGAACTATACGACATAAAAATCATAATATTTAGATGTAGATGGTTGAGATGAACATCTTTGCTTCAGTAATGTATAACAAAATATTAACTGATAAAGAGTTATCGATGGAAGATTTTTGGCCCCTCTTGGCCCCTAATTTGTGTGCGCAGCCCCTTTTTCAGGATCTCATCTTAAAGCTCTTAAGATTTTGAACATTTTGTGTTCAACAACTGTTTAGAAATTCCTTTTCGTTTTTGAGCTATTAGCAAAAGAAATATTTAGGGGCCAACCCTTCAACTCCTTAATGGGGCCCTTTAGCAAAAAATGAAAGGTAGCATATTGTTCAAAACATTATTTTGAACATCTTTTGTTCAATATTGCTTATCAAAATATTTCTCCATTTCGAGATATAAAGCATCAAAGATTTAGCATTCTGGCCCCTTGTGGCCCCTAAATATGTACCATACGACATAAAATCATAATATTTAGATGTGGATGGTTGAGATAAACATTTTTGCTTCAGTAATGTATTACAAAATATTAACTGATAAAGACTTATCGATTGAAGACTTGTGGCCCCTCTTGGCCCCTAATTTGAGTGCCCAGCCCCTTTTTCAGGATCTCATCTTAAAGCTCTTAAGATTTTGAACATTTTGTGTTCAACAACTGTTTAGAAATTCCTTTTCGTTTTTGAGCTATTAGCAAAAGAAATATTTAGGGGCCAACCCTTCAACTCCTTAATGGGGCTGTTTAGCAAAAAATGAAAGGTTGCATATTGCTCAGAACATTATTTTGAACATCTTTTGTTCAATATTGCTTATCAAAATATTTCTCTATTTCGAGATATAAAGCATCAAGGATTTAGCATTATGGCCCCTTGTGGCCCCTAATTATGTACCATATGACATAAAAATTATTATATAAAGTTGTAAATGGCTGAGATTAACATTTTTGCTTCAGTAATGTATAACAAAATATTGACTTTAAAAGCGTTATTGAATAAAAACTGTTGGCCCCTTTCAGCCCTTAATTTGATGAGTCAGCACATTTTTCTTGATATCATATTAAAGATCTTGATATTTTGCACAAATGTTGTTCAGTATGTTTTTACAAAATATTCATATTTTAAATGATATGATACAAAATGTCTCAAAAAAACACTCATAAAACGTGTCCTAAATTTTGACCCCTACCGAGCTTCCATACTAGGCACTTCCGGAAAATATCCTGACCCAGGTGCAATATGGGAACATGTCCTCTATCATCACTAAAAATTTCAGCTTTCTAGCTTGAGCCGTTTTTGAGTTCCATCACAGACAAGGAGGTCCTCCAAATTTTGATCAAAGGGCGATAACTCCCGACCGGAAGTGAATTTCCAAAAAATAATTTGCCGGAATTAACTTCAGATGATAACGCATCTACCGTGAAAATTTCAAGCAAATCGAACGAGCCATCTCCGAGAAATCTTCTGCACAAATTTTGTAAGAAGAAAAAAGAATAAAAATAATAATAATAATAATAATAACTAGATGAGATCTCGTTGCGAGCAACGAGTGGGTCTTCCGTCCAATTCTTGATGAGATGAGATAAGATTTTGATTGCGATTTTCATTCTAAAATAATGATTTACTACAATCTGTAAAAAGACATTGAACATTAAAGACTTTAAAAAAACGGCCTTTTGCCACTAACGGCCCTTTATTTTAGGAATCGGCCCTCTTTGTTCATATCATCTTAAAGATCTTAAGATTTTGAACATTTTTTGTTCAACAACTGTTCAGAAATTCTTTTTCGTTTTTGAGCTATAAGCAAAAGATATAATTAGGGGCCAACCCTTTAAGTCCTTAATGGGGACGTTTAGCAAAAAATGAAAGGTTGCATATTGTTCAGAACATTATTTTGAACATCTTTTGTTCAATATTGCTTATCAAAATATTTCTCCCTTTCGAGATATAAAGCGTCAAAGATTTAGCATTCTGGCCCCTTGTGGCCCCTAATTATGTACCATACAACAAAAAAAAAAACATAATATAAAGTTGTAGACGGTTGAGATAAAGATATTTGCTGCAGTAATGTATTACAAAATATTAACAGATAAAGAGTTATCGATTGAAGACTTTTGGCCCCTTTTGGCCCCTAATTCGATTCTTCAGCCCCTTTTTCGGGATCTCATCTTAAAGATCTTAAGATTTTGAACATTTTTTGTTCAACAACTGTTCAGAAATTCTTTTTCGTTTTTGAGCTATAAGCAAAAGATATAATTAGGGGCCAACCCTTCAAGTCCTTAATGGGGACGTTTAGCAAAAAATGAAAGGTTGCATATTGTTCAGAACATTATTTTGAACAACTTTTGTTCAATATTGCTTATCAAAATATTTCTCCCTTTCGAGATATAAAGCGTCAAAGATTTAGCATTCTGGCCCCTTGTGGCCCCTAATTATGTACCATACAACATAAAAACCATAATATATAGTTGTAGACGGTTGAGATAAAGATATTTGCTTCAGTAATGTATTACAAAATATTAACTGATAAAGAGTTATCGATTGAAGACTTCTGGCCCCTTTTGGCCCCTAATTCGATTCTTCAGCCCCTTTTTCGGGATTTAATCATAAAGATCTTAAGATTTTGAACATTTTTTGTTCAACAACTGTTCAGAAATTCTTTTTCGTTTTTGAGCTATAAGCAAAAGATATAATTAGGGGCCAACCCTTCAAGTCCTTAATGGGGACGTTTAGCAAAAAATAAAAGGTTGCATATTGTTCAGAACATTATTTTGAACAACTTTTGTTCAATATTGCTTATCAAAATATTTTTCCCTTTCGAGATATAAAGCATCAAATATTTAGCATTCTGGCCCCTTGTGGCCCCTAATTATGTATCATACGACATAAAAATCATAATATATAGTTGTAAACGGTTGAGATAAAGATCTTTGCTTCAGTAATGTGTAACAAAATATTGACTTTAAAAGAGTTATCGAATAAAAACTGTTGGCCCCTTTCAGCCCTTAATTTGATGAGTCAGCACATTTTTCTTGATATCATGTTGAAGATCATGATATTTTGCACAAATGTTGTTCAGTATATTTTAACAAAATATTTATATTTTAAAAGATATGATAGAAATTGTCTCAAAAAATCACTCATTAAACGTGTCCTGAATTTTGACCCCTACCGAGCTTCCATACTAGGCACTTCCGGAAAATATCCTGACCATGTTGCAACGTGGCAACATGTCCTCTATCATCACTAAAAATTTCAGCTTTCTAGCTTCAGCCGTTCTTGAGTTCCATCACAGACAAGGGGGTCCTCTAAATTTTGATCAAAGGGCGATAACTCCCGACCGGAAGTTAATTTCCAAAAAATAATTTGCCGGAATTAACTTCAGATGACAACGCATCAACTGTGAAAATTTAAAGCAAATCGAACGAGACATCTCCGAGAAATCTTCTGCACAAATTTTGTAAGAAGAAAAAAGAATAAAAATAATAATAATAAAGGTAAAAAAGAAACCGAAGAATAATAGAAGGGTCTTCCGCTGAAGACGGAAGACCCTAATAAAGGTAAAAAAGAAACCGAAGAATAATAGAAGGGTCTTCCGCTGAAGACGGAAGACCCTAAAAACAGTGGAAAAGAAACAAACGAATAACAAGAAGGTCTTCCGCTGAAGACGGAAGACCTTAATAATCTTTACCAACAGAATCAGTAGAAGGTCTTCCGTTGGAAACGGAAGACCTTAATAAGAACTAAATACCATAAAGTATAAATAACATGTCATGCATTTCCCCCAAATGCCAGGATACCTATAAATGTTTATTCTTAGTACTTAAAACATTTTTTCCATTAATTTACAATGTAAAATTGCACATATAGCTTATGGTTTTCATTTGCATTGTCTAAAATCATATCTTGAAATTGGATAATTTTTCTTTCTATGACATGATTACCGGTAGCTATGACGATACATTTAAGTTCGAAGAAATATCATAGGTACAATTAAATACACATTAATTTTCGATCGAGATAAAAAATTTTGAGATGTTCAATTAATTGCCGATTTTCATAACCGAAGGAGCTGACTGCCTTATTCATTTTAATAGTTTAAGGAGGCTAGGGTGTAATATAATATCTTAAGCTGTCAACTATCATTTGGCAAGGAAAATCTCATAAATTTTAGCATTAAAATTTGATCATTTTGGCATATCTTTAGATGGAGCTCTTCTTCCCGAGGAGATCAAAATAGTCAAAATGGCCACAACCACCCAACCCCCCTTTTACTCTTTTTCCAAAGAAGAGGTCATTGGCTTTCAATACATTACAGTTATTTACAGATATGTATGTATATGTGTATGTGTATATATGTATGTGTATATATATGTATATGTGTGTATATGCACTGTATATATATGTAGATATGTACAGGTGGTATATCTTGGGTTTTCGGGACATTTTCTTTTCACAATGAGCGAACTTTAGAGGATTGCCTTATCATGTTCGAATAGATAAGAATGACACGTTTGGTTTTGATAAAAGTCTTCTTCTTTTTTTTTTTTTTTTTTTTTTTATAATAGATTTATTTCCAAAAACAAACAACAAAGTTTGAGGTAAAACTTCCTCAGAAGCCCTCTGTTAATACGTCACCTGGGGTGCCAGGAGCTCCCTGGATCGGTATATTTATATTCAATGTTCAATATACAAAAGTTTACACAATCTAGAAAGAGTAATGAAAAAGAAAAATCATGATTATTCATCATTGTTGTTATACATATTTCATTGAAAAACATTTCATATTAAAAATAAATATAATAGATGAAATATCTAGCGTTTCAAATTACAGTATTGCATATCATGACTCTTTGAATGTCATGGTTTATTTATATGAACATTCATGTAAATAATATAATTTTAACTAATATAACATTGAAAAAGGAAAAAAAAAACAGATGCGTTTCATTCTCGTATTTTGCTTTCTTGTCCGGTATTGATTCAAAATTTACAAAGCACATACAATTTCCGGTTATAAGCTAGGACATAAACATGTGAGTTATCGATTTTTACACATGATTCAGTAACGAAAGAGTAAAATAAAAAATAAATAAATAAAAAAAAATACTGGTAATATGTATGAAGATCTTTTGTGTTTATGAAATCCTTGTAAACCCTGGGGGTCCCAATTCTCCTCCAAAAGTCCGTATTTGACATTTGTTTACATGCTTCTTCGACCAGGCTACCCAAGAAGCATTGGATTTCAAAAAATAAATATATTATTAACATTAGATATCTTACAGAATGAAAATATACTCTTTTATCTTAACATTACAAATCTCTCTCAACATTTAGAAACATTTCAGCTAGCTTTAAATTTTTATATGACATTTTTATAATATTACAATGCATAAATAAATTGTTCTTAACAAATTTCATCAAATTTTCTGTAAGACATGGTTCACAATTTACACGACATTTCATTTTATATTTAAATATTTTCAACGCTATATAAGAAATGAGTATGTTCAACATTTCAGATAACTGCGTTTCTTCATAGAACCCAATTACTATATTCTTCCACCCAATATTAAAGTTTAATGATTTGCTGACTTTTCCCCATATGTTTGCAGAATCATTGCATTTATATAATAGATGTTCTATGTTTTCAATTTCTCCACACTTGTTACAAAATCTGTGCACATCAGCATTCCATTTACTAACATTCAAATTATTATTCAGCAATTTATGTAATAGTTTATAATTAAAATCAGCAATTTGTTTATCAAACATTTTAATAATTTTCATATTAAAAATTTTTGGCCATATTGATCTAGGTATATCAAATAGGTCTGTCCAATATTTTACAGTTATAGGTTGGTGAAATTTCTTTTCTCTCAATATGTTGTAGAAAAAGGATGATTTCTGACTCTCCACATTGCAATAAATATCCCCATAAAATAAAACAAAATGATAATCTTTAATATTGACATACTGAGCTTTTTTACATTCAAAGATTTTTGAGTACTTATTAAACACAGATTTCACTATTAAATATTCACAGAATATGTTTCTTTTATCTTGAATTTTTTCTAAAAAGTATGAAATATCTTGTCGTCTTCCATTTATATCAAAAAGATCTTTTGTATATAAAACACTTGATTTTATCCAGTTTGATAGAAATATTGGTTTGTTTTTATGCATAAATAATGTATTTTTCCAAATAGGTAAAGACAAAAACTCGTCAGTTGACATTTTTTCCACATCTTTTTGTTTTTTGCATTTATTGAATGCACAAAAAGCCTGTTTGTAGAAACAAGGTAGCAAGTTTAAATCATGATAATGTGTAATATCTTGCACATTTGTTTTGAGTAAATAGTCAAGAGTTAAATTCTCTTTGCTAAGAATATTTTGGATAAAAGACACTAAACTATTGTTAGATTTGAGAATTCTTGGAATCCAAGAAGCTTTCGCAGAGAGAAATTTTGCTTCAACATCAGAGATATTAATACCACCCTCCTCCTCTTTTCCTATCAGGGTATTCCTTTTTATTCTATCTTTAGCATTCCATATAAAGTTATAGATTATTCTATTGATTTGCTTGAAATATTCTTCAGGTGGATTTGGCAGAATACTTGCTACATATTGAAATTTTGAAATAACGAGATTATTAACAATTTCTTTCTTTCCAAAAATAGTTAATTTTCTTTTTTCCCATGCTTTTACAGTGTCAACAATCTTGTTTATTTTTTCATTCCAATTTTTTTCCTCACAGAGGTTCTTGTTATGTCCTATATAAATTCCAAGTGTTTTTACTGGATCATTTGTTACATTTATTCCATGTACATTTTTACATGTGTCTTTTAAAGGTCCTAGGAGTATACATTCAGATTTATGCAAGTTTAGTTTAGGACCAGCAAGGATAGAGAAATTATTTATAATTTCTATCACATGTTTTACAGACACTAAGTCTTTTAGGGGATTCGTTGAATCATCAGCATGTTGTAACATTTTAATTTCACATTGATCATTTACTTGAAACCCTTTAACCTGTTCTGATGTATTTATTCTGGTTGACAAGATTTCAGTGGCAAGTATGAATAACAATGCAGAAATGGGACAGCCTTGTCTGATGCCTCTTGTCATTCTACAAGTTTTTGAAATAAAACCATTATTCTTTACTCTAAAAGTAGGCTTATTGTATAAAATTGAAATCCATTTAATAAATTTTGGACCAAAATTAAATTCTTCTAATACTTGTATCATAAATTCCCATTCAACAGTATCAAAAGCTTTTTCAAAATCTAAAAATAATAATAAGCCATTCTCCTTTTGATTTTCACAATAGTCAAAGATATCTTGAATTAGACGTGCATTATTTCCTATATATCTACCTTTTATATATGCTGACTGGTCTTTATTTATTAATTTTGAGATAACCCTTTGTAGTCTTCTAGCCAAGACAAAAGCAAGTATTTTATAATCACAGTTTGTGAGACTTATGGGTCTGTAGTTTTTCAAATTACTTTTTTCACCCTTTTTGTAAATCAAACTTATAACAGCTAATTTCTGAGATGATGGTAGTTCACCATATTCAAAAGATTTTAATAGTGAATCATAAAAGTAATCTTTTATTTCATTCCAAAATATTTTGTAAAATTCGACTGGTATGCCATCTAAACCAGGTGATTTATTGTTATCCATATTTTTAATAGCCTCTTCACATTCTAATAGAGTAGGAAATTCCTCACATATTTTTTGTTGTTCTGTGCCTAATTTTGTTTTTAATTTAGTATTCCTTAAATAATTTCTTATGTCTCCAGATTTAGGGTTTTGTGATGTGTATAGTTTTTCATAGAATTTACATAATTACCCCAAGATATCATTACTACTAAAAAAGGTTTGGTTATCTTGGTCAATTTTTTCAATAACATTACTTTGTTGGTGCTTATTTTCTAGTTTTAAGAAGTAAGAAGAGCATTTCTCTCCACATTTAATCCAGTTTGCTCTAGATCTAATGTATGCTCCTTCTAATTTTTTATCATATATTTGTTGTAATTCTCTTTCTAGCTTATATTTTTCTTGATTATTAATTTCATTAAAAGGTCTATTTTCAATATTTGTAATTCTGTTTTCAATTTCTTTTACTCTCTGTTTAGTATTCTTACTTTTGGTTTTGGAGTAGGTTATAGAAAACTCTTTAACAGTAAGTTTAACCATCTCCCATCTTTCTTGTGCACATTTTATATTTCTAAATTCAAGTTCTTTATTTTTTAAAATATCTTTTAATTGTTTACAAAAATCTTCCTTTACTAAATATGAAGCATTCATTTTCCAGTATCCACAACCTCTCTTGTTTTTCTTAAGGATAAAGTCCATTTTTAGTCCTAAATGATCACTCATTCTATTGTTATTTACTTTAGGACAATTTTTTAAAGAAAAGCAATCTATTGATAATGGAAACTTTTCTGCAAATAAAATATAGTCTATTCTGCTACTTGGAATATTGTTTGCATTGCACCAAGTAAAACCAGATTTATTTTCATGCATTTTTTTCCAGCCGTCTATCAGTTTTAATTGTTTTATTAAAGAGTTTAATTGCGTTTTGCTTGAATCGGTATTCTGATTATAATTGTCAATATTACAATTTAAATCTCCACATACAATCAAGTTCTCAAGATTCTTAGCATTTTTTCTTACCCAAGACTTAGTTGTGATATAAAATTCTTTTCTATCCGATACATTATTTGGTGCATAGAGGTTTGCTATTGAAAAAGTTATATCATTAATTTTAAGATTTATCAAAATTTTCCTTCCGTCAGAAGACCTGTGATAGTTTATCAATTCATGAGGAAAATTTTTTCTGATTAATATAGAGACACCTCTACTAAACGCTGAGCTCGAAAAACAGTGAAAACTTGAGCCCATCCATCTGGCATTATATTGATACTCTCTCGATTCTATATAATGAGTTTCTTGTAATAATACAATATCTATGTCTAAATCTTGAAGCCAATCATATAAAACTATTCTTTTTTCGTATGTATTCAATCCCCTCGCATTTAAGGAGAAAACACTTAATAATGGGTTAGGCATAGTAATATTTGTTCAAAGCAAAATAATACGTAAATGTGAAAAAAAAACGTTCATCATAGAGAGAGTCTGAGAAAAAAAAAAGGATATTAACCTTGCTCACTAGTGTCTGTGTCATCGTTGACATTTTCTCGAGATCTCTTGGATGGTCCTTCCTTTAGCTGGCTAACGAAATCGGTGATTTCCTTCTGTGACACCCGCGCAGCTTTGTTATTTGGTTGCCTCGGGAGGGACCAACTTCTTGGTTTTCGACGGTAGTTTTTTGCTACATCCTTGATTATACTGCCAAGCATGTTTTTTCCAGGCCAAGCTTCAGGATTTGTTTTCACAGTAGCTGAAACGTTGATACCAGTCCCCCAGAAATCATCGTACGTAGCTTCCGCAATGATAGATTTCGGGCCACTTTTTTGTAGGGCTTCTTGAAAGGGTTTAACTTGAGAGGCTTTAGCATCTATAATTGTTGACATAACTTCGATTTGTTCTTTTTCCCACGATTCGTTTTT
Organism: Saccostrea cuccullata; assembly: GCF_032062105.1. Lineage (NCBI taxonomy): Eukaryota > Metazoa > Mollusca > Bivalvia > Ostreida > Ostreidae > Saccostrea > Saccostrea cuccullata. The sequence goes on from NW_026938467.1 coordinate 28,109, forward strand.
GGAGATATAATCGCCGATGCGCTTTGCATCCAGTGCAGTCGTCGCAGAACGAATTTTTTCGGCGGCCACAAGATCGCCGTTTCGAATTGCTTTAGTCATTTGAAACGCGTGTTCTGCTGACTTGTGATTTTCTCCGTAAACTTTGATTTCACTCATATGGAAATTTGAGAGAATGCTCTTGTAACCTTGAAAAGCGATAACATTTGTTTGCTCCTGATAGAATTCGCACTGAGTATCCCCGGGTTCATGACCCGGCTTTTTACAGACTTTACAGCATGTCTCATTTTGACAGTTCCTTGTATAATGGCCAGATTGCCAGCATTTTCGACATTTTAATTCTTGTTTTGCCGAGAATTGACCAAAGTGGTGAATTCTGCATTTTAAACCCGCGCAGTAGCTTGTTCGGGGAAGTGCTTTGCCATCGGGGAGTGGGGAAATATATATGAAGCGATTTCCATTCAGGACGCTTGTCATTTTTCCAGTTTCTGGGTTTCGAATCTTTTCATAACGAAGTTCACTTTTGAATTCTACGTTAAATTTCTTAAGCATGTTTGTTATTTCAGTATCTTGGACCGAAAGCGGAATCCCTGAAACTATGACTTTTAACACCTGATCTTTAGGAGATAGTGCTCCAGACGTGTAGGGGTTAGTGTCGTACACAGACACTGTTTGGTTTTTATATTCAAACCCTTGCTGTAGGAGTTTTTGTCTACTTTCTTTGTTATGAAGATATATTCTCCATAGGTCCCTGTCTAACTGTAAACACTTGACGCTATCTCCTACAACCGCGCTCACTGCTTGCAAAAGTTCATAATCTATAATTCTCACAGATTTGTCTGAACTCTCAAGAAGTTCACTGTTTTTAAGATACACCGGTTTCTCCATTTCGTAAATACAAACGTCTAAGCCTTTACACACACCTATATACAAACATGTAGTGAGTAGATACTCACTGCGGTAATACAATGGGGCGAGTAAACTTACTTGTTTATGTTCTATACTCGCATCAAAAAGTTCATAATCACAGTAGAATTGAATCGAAATGTAATCCAAATCAAAGAATTATATACACACAACACATAGAAACAGAAATATATACACAAATCTACTTGAAGGTATATTTATGGTCAGAAATATCGGAGCTCCGTAAAAGACGACTGTCCATGAGCTCGTCACTTTTGATAAAAGTCAACATTTATACAAAATATTATAGGTATGTATCTATCTATCCATCTCTCGATACTCGCCCCCAAATTTTTGTGTACTTTGAGAAGCGCAGCTGATTAAAAGACATAAAAGTACAGAAAAGTAAATTTCAATGCGGTGGAAAGGGAACGTATTAAATTATTACTGAAGATAAAAGTTTATAAACGGTATTCACAGTTAAAAGATAAAAAAAAAAAACACACACACACTATAATATATGATTAAGTCTGGGGTGATACAGTTTGCTCACTTCCAGTGAAATGTTCAACATCTGGAGGCGAGGGGTACCTTTCATACTGACAAGCTATCAGTCAATTTATTCTGCTTAAGTCAGGCTTTTGGTTAGAAACATGTACGTAATATCAATTATCTTACTATTCTAGTTAAGCTAAGTTATTTAAGAGCTCATTAGTAGTTACAACAAATTACATTGCAGATTCCATTTTGACAGTGGCTTCATTTTGAGCTTTGGGGTCCTCGTGCATCTCAGGTCAATAACAGAAACACAAGTTTCGATAATTGGTCCACACCTTTCCAGCAATGTCACATTGGCATCATTAAGCTAGTTGGATGAAAAAATCATTAAGGATCATAGTCTGAACTTGATACAGCCAAGGCCAATTTTGGGTACATTTCAATGGTAATCCCCTAACTAATAATGCATTATTCGGGTGATGACATACCCCATTGTCTGTCACCCATGGCTAGTAAATGTAAGGGATGTGCCGGTGAATTGTAGCAACCAGTTGCCTGTGGGAATAAAATCAATATATAAGACAGATTTAAAGCTGGGCATAGGGCTTGCATGATCTACTCAGTATTTGTCTTCCCCCTTTATATGAATAGATTATTATCGTATGGTAGTGCAAGTCAAATTCAGGAAGAGCAAATTTATTTTGACCATTGTACAAATGCTGTTTTAGATCACTAGATATTTAGATATTTATTTAGATATTTAAAGGTCAGGTGGGTGAAATGCTGAACTAAAACTTTCATATATACACCTTACGCGTTATTGGAACTTGTATAGACAAGTTCATTTGGCGGAGTTCGGGGATTACCACGAATGATGATTTCTACCATGTCTGGCTCAAAACTCTGGGTTATCTATCCTCAGTACTGGGGAAGATTTGGGGGTTACCTCACCGTGCCTGAGAGACCGGCTTGATCCTTGAGGTACCAAGGGCAGGTGTTGGGGGTCTACGGTACCCTGCTACCCCTGGGGGTGTTATCCCCATGTTGTTGTTGTATTCCAGAGGAGACAAGTATAGAGTGAGGACCTGGGTCAGAACTTGAATTCATTCATTCAATGTGGCATTCACTCTTGTGAGTTCCAAGAGGTCTGTTCCCACCACAGTCACCTGTGGGTGCGCTTTCGCGCCAGGCTCTATCGCGCCAGTCAGTCGGCAGGTAGTGAGTCCCTGGATTCCGCCGGGGTATTTACATCTATGTACTGTATAAATAGATTGTGACAAACACTTGCCACAAAATGTAATCATTGTTTTACAATAAATGTGATTAAAATTAATATTTGTTTCTATTCATTGCGTCTGGAATTAATTGGTCTATATCTTTTTGAATAGTAGGATGAGAACAGGAATTTTGAAATTTTTCTGATGAAAAATTTTCCTACATCTAACAGACATTTGTATAATATTTTCACAAACATTCCCACGTTCAAAAGAGGATAATAATTTCAAAGATAATCTTAAATAACAATCTAAAAGTGGTATAAAATTTGGCACATAAACATATAAAAAACCTTCTAAAAGTTCCTCTGAAACAATAAAATAATCTTCAATACTAGATCCTGCATAATTATGACATGTTTAGTTTCCTTGACAATCAGTAAATGTTCTGTCATTAGCTATTCTTTGTTTGTAACACGCATTTCTAGCAAATCTTTGCGTCTACAGTCTTTTTTTGTCTCTACTGTGTCTTACCCCAATATCTACATCAATATTATACAGCTCAAGGCATTTTCTAAGCTCCCATGGTTTATTGCACAAATAAAGGTCACATTCTATTTGCAATAAAATGAACATAATCGACCTTTCATACGAGACATAGCTCTAATATGTATCTAATATCTCATGTTAAAGGTACATATTGTCTAAATTAATAATCTTAAAATTTTAAAGTCGATATTTTGATTCCTATGACCACCTATTCAAAGATTATGACAAAGGTTAACGTTTTTAAAGGAAGTACAAACTCCGGGGTCAAGGTGAAAGGGTTTAGGTTCATGGTTTCTAAAGAAAGGCCTTGTCTTAAAGATAACATATTGGAAGTATGAAAGCGCTGGCCCTTATCTTTCAAAGGTTTGGCCAAGGTTCAAGTTTGTAAAAAGGTCAAGGTCAAAGAGTGCAATGAAAGATCTTGACACAAGGATTACATATGTGAAGCATGAAAGCTCTAGTCCTTACTGTTGAAAAGAAATGGCCGAGGTTAAAGTTCGAAAAATATGTCAAACTCCAAGGTCAAGGTCAACGATGTTGATATCCAATGAAAGGGCTTCTCATAAGGATTACATTTCTGAAGTACGAAAGCCCTAACACTTACCGTTCAAAAGTTGTGGTCAAGGTTAAAGTTTTTCGTAAGTACGAAAACTTCCAAGGTCAAATTCAAAATTGTTGGTTTCAAATATAAAAAAAATATGTCAAACTCCAAGGTCAAGGTCAACGATGTTGATATCCAATGAAAGGGCTTCTCATAAGGATTACATTTCTGAAGTACGAAAGCCCTAACACTTACCGTTCAAAAGTTGTGGTCAAGGTTAAAGTTTTTCGTAAGTACGAAAACTTCCAAGGTCAAATTCAAAATTGTTGGTTTCAAATGAAAGGTCTTGCCCCCAAGAATTAATGTTTGAAATATAAAATTCCTAGAAGCCAAAAGTAAAAAAAAAAAAAGGTCCAAAGTAAAAGTTAGGATATTTTGTGTAAAAATTGGTAAAACTCCAAGGTTAAAGGGCCAAGATTGTTGATATCAAATCAAAGGTCTTGTCACAAGGATTGAACATGTGAAACATGAAAGCTTTAGTCATAATCTTTCAAAGTATTGTGGTCAGGGTTGTATTTTAAAAGTAGGTCAAACTCCAAGGCCAAGGTCTAAGGGTCAAAATTCTTGATATCCTATAAAATCTTCTCACGTAAAGTATAAAAGCACCAGTCTTTCTTTTCAAAAATTAATGCCAGGAATATGTTTGTTCATAAGTACGGAAATCTCCAAGGTCAAGGTAAAAAGATCAAAATTGTAATTGGAAAGTCTTTCAACAGGGACGACATATATGAAGTATAAACACTCTGGTATCTACTGTTCAGAAGATATGGCCAAAGAAAAAGTTTGGAATTTTTGTATGTATCAAATTCCAAGATTACGAGGTCAAATTTGGTGGTACCCAAAGAAAGGTCTTGTCACAAGGAATACACATGTGAAATATGAAAGTCATAGCTCGACTAAATCAAAAGTCTTATCTTCAGCATAAATGTTTGGTAAAATGAAAAATTATTTTTAGAAAATCATATTCTTACAAAAACCTTGGTTAATATTTTGATTTTATTTCCTTCATGATCATGCAATAAATGAGATAATAATAAAATGCGAGAAAATATATGTTCTCGTTTTAAAACAAAAGTCAATTAATTCACTTCAATATAATGCTAATTTCAATACAAAATCAGATGTTAATCTGCAATTGATTTCTTTTGGAGGGAGGAGTACTAACAAAACTGAGGACTGACGAAATCAATTCAAGTGCAACATAATTTAAAATTCAATACCATTATGAAAGGAATCAAAATATTTTGCTGTGAAAGGCAATATTCACCTTTGAAACTAAGTTATTCTTAAGACTTCAAAACGTTATTTTTTTTTATTGTGGTTGTCTCTTTTTCTTGTATTCTTGAACTGAATAAACCTTTTTTTTTGTTTTGTGTGACAAAGCTCTAACTGTGCTGGAATAACTTGATTATTTCGTAAAATATCTAGTTTGTATTAATGTCAAGTTTATATCAATGCATTATATCATATTAACAATTAACATGATCTTGTGATCAAAGCAAATTTACTGGACTGGTGATCAAAGTTCTAATCTATTCTGGAATCTACAAATGTACACAAGTAGAACAAATTGACCATTTGTTTCCGCCCAGTGTATTACCAGTGTGTCATATTTTCTTTTCATAACAAATGCACTACAATCCAACAAATTAAAATTGTTCTTAACTACATGCATGGATTAACGTCATGCTTTAAAATTATTTTTTGATTGGCTGCCTTATTGTATATCCGAGTCGTTCTGACTAAGCATTCATAAAACAGCTGAACTTCCTCCAGGATAAGGCTTTGGGAAATATAGTGATTTTACTCTTGCAGACAAGGTCTGGTAAACTTTTATGTTTTAAAGTAGTGTAAGTTTATATTGAATTTGCATATGTGTGATTTATCCATGTTTAAAAATGCAAAACTTAACTATGATTTCATAATAATTTTGTACATCAAGAAAAGGTGCTACACATGTAGATTATGTTAATACTGCTGACATTTTTTTCTGCTTTGAACGTAATTATTTCTCTTCGGTGGAATTCATTTCATTACACAAATGTCTTTAAATACATAAAAGGACAATCCAAAATCACTGTACTTATCTTACCTAGGTACACGTGAATACATCCGTCTTCTTATCAATGAACAGAAAGAGTTTGTCTTAAAAAATAAAAAAAAATAACAACAACGAAATAAACTCAACCGGTTTCATTTTCAATCTTCAGGAGTTTGACGATACAATGCTTAGTTACACAAAAGATACATAAAAGTCAGACAATTAAAGATAAATGTAAAATTCCCGGATCAACATATATTAGTGTTGCAAGTCCAGCTGAAAATTAGATCCATAGTAGCGGGACCAACATTTAAAATTCACAGGATAAGTAACCTATTGGATATATTATTGAAACTGTATGTTACCAAAGTTACCAGCCTCTATTAAGTGTACAAAAGGAAAGAGTACTTTTAAGAAACACGTAAAGAGTTTTATTTTACAAAAAGGCATTTTAGAACATGAATAGTGATATGTTTCAGTACTAGTTTATGAAATATATTTTATTGATAATGTCAATGTTGTCATACTTAAACCTAATTTAGATGTGTATGCTAAAATTATTGTGCCAAAAGCATTATAGTGCTTTAATGATGGAATATTCATTATTACAATTTATTGTTATTTATTCTTTAAAGTTATTCAAGAAAGGACCCCATTGGAAATTAGCTCTCGAGCTTTAATGGGTTATCCTGGTATCTTTCTAGTCATGTTAAATTATTTATTTATAAAATCTTGATTACCAACTTTCATCTTTCATAAGATCATGTATAATTATGTGTATTTGTTCTATGTATGATGACATAATAACAAATAAATACTACTACTACTACTACTACGACCGTACACCGACAACAAATTAGAGAACCAAATTACCAGTGTACCGCCGTAAGCGAACACATTAGAAACTTTCCCAAAAATAAAATATAATATTGAATTTGCATATGTGTGATTTATCCATGTTTAAAAATGCAAAACTTAACTATGATTTCATAATAATTTTGTACATCAAGAAAAGGTGCTACACATGTAGATTATGTTAATACTGCTGACATTTTTTTCTGCTTTGAACGTAATTATTTCTCTTCGGTGGAATTCATTTCATTACACAAATGTCTTTAAATACATAAAAGGACAATCCAAAATCACTGTACTTATCTTACCTAGGTACACGTGAATACACCCTTCTCCTTAGCAATGAACAGAAAGAGTTTGTCTTAAAAAATAAAAAAAAAATAACAACAACGAAATAAACTCAACCGGTTTCATTTTCAATCTTCAGGAGTTTGACGATACAATGCTTAGTTACACAAAAGATACATAAAAGTCAGACAATTAAAGATAAATGTAAAATTCCCGCATCAACATATATTAGTGTTGCAAGTCCAGCTGAAAATTAGATCCATAGTTGCGGGACCAACATTTAAAATTCACAGGATAAGTAACCTATTGGATATATTATTGAAACTGTATGTTACCAAAGTTACCAGCCTCTATTAAGTGTACAAAAGGAAAGAGTACTTTTAAGAAACACGTAAAGAGTTTTATTTTACAAAAAGGCATTTTAGAACATGAAAAGTGATATGTTTCAGTACTAGTTTATAAAATATATTTTATATTTTATTGATAATGTCAATGTTGTCATACTTAAACCTAATTTAGATGTGTCTGCTAAAATTATTGTGCCAAAAGTATCATAGTGCTTTAATGATGGAATATTCATTACAATGTATTGTTATTTATTCTTTAAAGTTATTCAAGATAGGACCCCACTGGAAATAAGCTCTCGAGCTTTAATGGCTTATCCTGGTATCTATCTAGTCATGTTAAATTATTTATTTATAAAATCTTGATTGCCAACTTTTATCTTTCATAAGATCATGTATAATTATGTGTATTTGTTCTATGTATGATGACATAATAACAAATAAATACTACTACTACTACTACTACTACGACCGTACACCGACAACAAATTAGAGAACCAAATTACCAGTGTACCGCTGTAAGCGAACACATTAGAAACTTTCCCAAAAATAAAACCCCCTATTTTACTGTTTTTCCTTTCTACAAATTCCGAAGGGATACTACAGAAAAAGAACGTGAAACTAAAGAAAAACACTTTATAAAACGACATAAACCTGTTTTTAATGCAACATGATAATACTGTAGAAGTACTTTTTTCCGCGTGGTATTAATTTACGCTATGTACGCGGTCACAGATAATCCGCGGAAATTTGTCCAAGCGTACTTAATATAAATATAAGGCATATATAGTGACAGTCAAGAAAATCCGCGTAATTTTCTACCCGCGGATTAAACAGAAATTAGGATTCCGCGGAATTATGACCCCGCGGAAAAAAGTACGTCTACAGTATTTCGTTTAAGAAATATATTTTTCCCGCGTTATATAACTGTACTATTTGTATTAAAAATCAAATTTCACGTAATAACTTACTTACGTATTTTCATAACGTCATAAAAGACTTTGCGGAAGCGCGATTAAGTACCCAGGTAGCACAAAACATTTTCAAAACATTTTATTGGTGTTATAAAAAGGTTTTTTCGAAACATTTCAGAGTAAACATTTTAAAAACATTTTTAAAACATTTTCTTGATAACATTTTAAAAACATTTTTGAAATGTTTTCAAGAAGCTTATGATTAAATCCTTTTGGAACATTTTTCTAAAATATTTTTGAAACGTTTTAAAAATGTTTCAAAAGGTATGTTTAGCTTTCAAATATCAAAGATTTTTATATTACGTTTTAAAAACGTTCTAAAAACATGATATGAAACATTCCTTTTCCATAAATCTGAAACATTGCATGAATACGTTTCTGAAACATTTGGAAGGAACGTTGTCAAAATGTTTTTGAAACATTCTTAATTCATTTAAGGAACATTTTTCTTAAAATTATTCCAAGGGTATGTATAGCTTCCAAATATTAAAGACCTTGTAAAACGTTTTAAAAACGTTCTTAAAACATGAAATGAAACATTCTTTTTTTTGTAAAACGGAAACATTGCCTATACGTTTCTGAAAAAAATTGTAAGGAACATTTTAAAAATATTTTTAAAACATTCTTAATATCGCTGTTAGTTATAAACATTAAATTCCGGATATTTTTCGGCCTAGGCATTGAAAATAAATGTTTATTAATTAAAATAATTATTTTCACTACAATTGAAACATTTTAATTATAGTTTTTGTAACATTTTTTGAAACATTTTCAAAATGTTTCTGAAACATTTATGTAATTGCGGCACAATATAATTCATTTATTAACTTTAAGAGTATGTTGTGAGAATAATTTTAGAACATTCAATTTAATGTGTTTTCCTTTTTAAAAGACTTCATTTTTCATTGCTGCAACATTTTTTAATGTTATTTTCAAAATGTTCTTAAAACATTCAAATAATGTATGATTTCGATTTTACTTAAATTTAGTTTATGAAGAAAAAAAAGAATATATAGAAAGAATAGTGTTGAAATGAGGAATTGTAATAATTTTTTAATTGAAAGATTTTTTCGGTATTTTATAATGATTTCTAGTTTTGGCTTAATGATTAAACAGACATATATAAAGTCCTTTAATTAAAACAAATAAAAAAAAATCAATAAATGAAAGGATAGGCAAACACAGAATTTAAGATATAAATAAATGTAAAAAGTCATAAGCATTTGATAAAACTCTTAATGTTTTTTTTTAAATGTTCTTCATCAAATCTGTGATCCACTCCCAGGATTTTACTCTGAGGCATTAGATAGGGATTGGCACACTGGTCAGTTTCAGTGCCATGATAACTTGTTATGCAATTTTCCTGCTGGGCAGCGCGTTATAGAGTATAGTGGATTGCAGCTTATCTAGGCCAAATTTTGAATTCTGGTAAACAAGATGTGCGCGCTTACTCCGTGCCGATTTGAATGAGAAGACTTTGCACCATAAAACCACAATAATAACCTCGGGATTTATTAACTTTGAATGGTAAGAATTATTCCTTTATCATAGACTTTAAAAGATCATTTAAAATTGACTTTTATACTGTACAAATGTATGTAGCATTAAGCAATGACAAAGCGTTAAGGTTATACACATGTAATTGATTTGAATATTTCATTCCTAAGTCAACACAGTTATATCCTTGATTCAAGTATTCGTTGTCTTTGTGAAATGTTTTAATGTTTAAAATCATCAAACAATATGTTGATTTAAAAATGAAATTTCTTTACAGCATGGTGTTGATTGCATCATCCGTATTTTCAAATTCCCACATTCAAAAGACCCGCCTTTGGTGAAGGCAAAGGTGTACGTAAATACTATTACACTTCAATAATATTGTCATAGTAATTATTTTTCTGCTTTTTTCAATGTAAATGAGGAAAGAACTTAAATTTGATATAATTATTTAAAATATTTTTTGTATATTTGCATTGATCATCTTAAGATACATTAGATGTAGAACTCTGATACAAACACAATTTTTCATATCTTTACAGGTTGTGCTATTCTTTCCGAGGGGCGGATTCCTTATCAGCCATTTTAGTGTATGTGATGCTAACTAAGTCTTATAGATCCGCCGCTCTGTTCGACCTATACTGTGAACATAGGATTTCTGTGATTCTGTTCTTTTAAAATTCAGTGAATGGATTAGATGCCGTTTTGACTCGAAAGAAAATAAATAAACACTTGTACCGAGAATGGAATTTAAATGTGATTAACATATTGAATATGGGTTTGTATTAAAGGTTCAAAAATTAAATATAATTTGTGTTTATTTCTTTTAAAATATAAATATATTATTATTTAATGAGAAAAGTAAATTTTCAGTAAAAATACTTTTGAAAACGTTTTAAAAACCAAACAAATTAAACGTGAAAAAAAACATTTTTGAAAATGTTTTTGTTACATTTTATAACAATGTTATGATAACATTTGTTGAAATATTTTGTAAAATGTTTTAAAAACATTTAAAAAACCATACAAAATCACGTGATTATAACATTGTTCAAAAATGTTTTCGTAACATTTTAAGAAAATGTTCCAGAAACATTTGCTGAAATATTTCACTAAAATGTTTTAAAAACGTTTAAAAAACCATACAAATTCACGTGATTAAAACATTATTGAAAATGTTTTTGCAACATTTTAAGAAAATGTTCTGACAACATTTTTCTGAAATATTTCACTAAAATGTTTTAAAAACGTTTAAAAAAACATACAAAATCACGTGATTAAAACATTTTTAAAAATGTTTTCGCAACATTTTGAAAATGTTTTAAAAACATTTTAAAAATGTTTTTGTGTTAGCTGGGTATTGGCGCTTTATGACGTCACAATAAGAATGTTGATTTTGTGTAATTTAGCATTGTATGGACAAACTCCTGAAGATTGAAAATGAGACCGGTTGTCTCAACAGCAAATTTTTTCGTAAGCGGTTCAATTCTACGTATTGTTTGGCGGTCTCCATTTTGGTTAAGTTTTTTATAAAACTGATCATCTCAGGAACCTGAGACCCCGAAACATGGTTTTATACAGGGTCCCCGTAACTGACATTATCTCTCTCTCTCTCTCTCTCTCTCTCTCTCTCTCTCTCTCTCTCTCTCTCTCTCTCTCTCTCTCTCTCTCTCTCTCTCTCTCTCTATATATATATATATATATAAATTGGTCTACATCTACATATAAGTGAAAAAGCTCTAGAGGGACTTTAAAGGACAAGCAACTGAACAAAAAATTTATTAAAATTAATTCCAAAATAAACCAAAACCTCCTTTAATTCATGAACTGTTTATAGAACCGTGATATTTTTAAACCTAAACATAATAATTTTAGCAAAATCTGGATATCAAGGAATGCTAATACGTACCAGATTAGCTAAACACTAACGAACCGTGAAGAAAGTTTTCTTTGACAATAGTGGCCCTCTCATAAAAATCATATGCCAAAAGGCAAAACAGTCAGAGACTACGAAAGCCGGATAGGCTCATTTCTGAAAAGATAAAAAAATATTTAACTCGTTATAACGAGTAAATTATCTCGTTATAACGACTAAGTAATCTCGTTATAACGACTTAGTATCTCGTTATAACAAGTTAATTATCTCGTTATAACGAGTTAATTATGTCGTTACAACGACTTAGTTTTATCTCGTTATTACGAATTACTTATCTCGTTATAACGAGTTAGTATCTCGTTATAACGAGTTTGTTATCTCGTTATAACGAGTTAATGATCTCGTTATAACGAGTTAGTTATCTCGTTATAACGAATTAATTATCTCGTTATAACGAATTAGTGATCTCGTTATAACGACTTAGTTATCTCGTTATAACGATTTAGTTATCTCGTTATAACGAGGTAGTTATCTCGTTATAACGAATTAATTATCTCGTTATAACGAGTTAATGATCTCGTTATAACGAGCTAATTATCTCGTTATAACGAGTTAGTTATCTCGTTATAACGAATTAATTATCTCTTTATAACGAGTTAATGATCTCGTTATAACGAGCTAATTATCTCGTTATAACGAGATAGTTATCTCGTTATAACGACTTAGTTATCTCGTTATAACGACTTAGTTATCTCGTTATAACGAATTAGTTTTCTCGTTATAACGAAATAATAAGTTGCCCTTTTATTTCCAAATTAACAGCAATAAAGGAATTAAAAATGGCTGTAGTTTTAATGCCATTGAAGTTTAGTTGATAATTATCAGTCGTACTTTACTTTAAAATTGATAAAGAGATGCAAATATAATTTGCAATATGGTTTTAATAATATTAATCCTGTTCGAACTGCAAGTATCTTGCTGTCAATAATCACAATTTGATAAAAATGGCAATCTTTTAATCGAACACATTTACACATTTATACGTGAACGTCTCTAAGTACCCACTATTAAAAATATATGGCCAAATGTAGTTGCTTCAAAGTTTTGCAATTTAAGTATAACAACTTTCTCCGATAAAACACACTATTTTTTTTATATATATGTTTAACGTTTGGATGACCTTATAGCTTCCATAATCAATATCTAATTTCTTAATTAATGCATTATAATGGCAAGCTAAGGTAGGCGTTAGTTACGCAACATATCTTATATACACTTACAGTGTGATATATATCATTTTTAGAGTCAGAAATGTTTTGAAGAAGGGGGTATGGAGACATCAGCAATTAGGTCTTGGGCCCGCGTAAAATTCGGGGGCTACTGTCCACTCATAACACAACATCACGAGGCAGTCATAAGGTTCCGTATACACGTACACGTATTTGTCTTTGGTTTTTTTGAGTAAAACAATACAAATCAACTGCATCGTTTATAATTAAACGAACTACAATCACAGACACAACCCCTCGAGAGAAAAAAAACTATTTTGCTGTTTTTCAATGAAATATTTATCATACACACTTTAAACAAACTTGATCGACTCGATTTTATATGCAATACTTCCTATTACTTACATATATCAACTTTAGAGTTTTTAACTCGTTATAACGAGCAAATTAACTCGTTATAACGAGAAAAAGTAACTCGTTATAACGAGAAAATTTTCTCGTTATAACGAGTTAATTTTCTCGTTATAACGAGATAATTAACTCGTTATAACGAGATAACTAACTCGTTATAACGAGATAACTAAGTCGTTATAACGAGATAACTAAGTCGTTATAACGAGATAACTAACTCGTTATAACGAGATAACTAAGTCGTTATAACGAGATAACTAAGTCGTTATAACGAGATAACTAACTCGTTATAACGAGATAACTAACTCGTTATAACGAGATAACTAACTCGTTATAATGAGATAACTAACTCGTTATAACGAGATAATTAAGTCGTTATAACGAGATAACTAACTCGTTATAACGAGATAACTAAGTCGTTATAACGAGATAATTAACTCGTTATAACGAGATACTAACTCGTTATAACGAGATAATTAACTCGTTATAACGAGTTAATTTTTTTTTATCTTCTCAGAAATGAGCCTATCCGGCTTTCGTAAGAGACAAAGCCCGTATTGCGACAAAGTATTTTGAAGCGGACAGATTAATCTCTTACCACACATCCGTTTTTTTCAGATTCATAAAATTCCTCCTATCCTATTATTTTTAGAAGAAGTATCAAAAAATTTTGCATCATGATGAACTAGTATATTTTTCAGGGATTGAAAACTTAATAGCAATATTCAATTAGTGAGAGTACTTTGTTAAACTGATACCTAAATTCAATACATGGCACTCTCCATTGCTACTATATCCTTTTTAAAAACAAATCAGTGCAATGATGCCTACACTAACGCCCCACATTTGAAAGCATTAAGAATAAAAAATAAAGGTCTGTCATACAAATTAATATAACTTTGCATTATCATTTTTAGAACCTGGATTAGAGTCAAACCGCAAGAAACAACTAGAATGGCTTCCGATTCAGACTTAGGTAGTACTTGGTTTGAAATACTCCGGAAAGTAATCAGTGAGGAATTGGTACCGGCCTACAGAAATGTCTTAGAAAAGGAGGCACACCCAAAGGTTTTGGAGAAGATAAGGAAATCATCTGATGCTTTTCAATGTTTAAATCCCAACGAAAAAGAGATTTTTGAAAGTGCTGTAAGTAATGGCTATACAGACTTCGACATTTCATCATTATGTACAATGGCATTAGATATATATCCAAAGATTTTTTGTTCAACCAAACTGGAATCGATTGGCGATGACATGAAGAATTTAAGTGCGATTATTGCACTTCTTTCGAGCTTGACCTCTGTCTCAAAAGAAGAATTTGATCAACATATGGAAGATATAAGAGGTTTCTGTCAAACATTGGAAAAACACACTGGCAAACGTTATTTTAATATCGTATGCAAAATCAAAGAATCAGTCTTGGACAGGCTAAAGGAAAAAGGTAATACTAAATACAACATATACCTAGTATATGATACGTGTCAATACTTTTCTATCCAAAACATTAAGTCAATTTTCCGCGACCATTGCCGGAAAGCGTTAAAGGCTTATTTTTTGTTGTTTTTTTTTAAGCCTTGTCTCCTTGAAGTCGTTAAGTTTGGTTTTGTCATATCAATTAGTGGATCATATTTTTTTTCTACTTTCTTTAAGTAGATTTCCCCATGAGCAGTTTTATTGTGTTGCTCTCGACACAGTAAAATTTTCTCCGACACGATATCGATTCAATTTTAATGCATGCGACACAATGAAAATTTAGCCGACACAGTAAGATCTGTGATAATTAGAAAATCCAAACATATAAATTCTTTCCAACTGAAATTTCTATCAAAAAATTATACCGTCCTTCAATTCTAAAAGTTAGAGCTCTTAATTACTAGGGCTTCACCTTGCATAATTAATTATCTCTTAGACCTTCGCCGGACTCAACGCATGAAAGAACAAAGACAAATGATTTTCAAGCTTCCATGTAACGGTTAATTGGTAGTTGCATATAAATAGATTGTATTATTTAAAAAAAATATTCAAACGTCTTTTCTGTAGAGGCACGGCTCTAGAATAATGTTAGCACTGTAAGTCAAGCATAACATTGTCATTTAATTGGTGTAAATAAAATGCTTAAAAAGGAACTCTTAAAAGTAATTTACTATTCTGAAGTCTCTTTTTTTATAATTCGGTATTTCAATCAAGAAAACTTACACACAAATAATAACGGCAAAATTTATTTTCAAAAATGTCTTTAAGTAGTTCGACTTTTTCGACCAAAATTTTCTATGCTTTTCAGAATATGTTTTTACTTTTTCAATATGTACGACAATACCATTTGTGTAACGAATTTGCGAATTTACAAAAAAGTGTGTTTATGTATGTATTCTTTTGTAATTACAAGGATAATGAATAGTGATTCAGTTGCGAATTTGGACGCGAGAATAGCCCGAAATTATGGTGCTTCTAGTAGCGTAAATTCTGACACAAGGCTTAATTAGTATGGAGAACTCTGGTCTACGGAACATTTAAAAGTTAGTCTAATAGAAAAAATGCACAAAGAAAGTTGATATAATTAACTCCCAAAAAGAATGGAGGAAAAGATTGCTTTGTTGGAAATTATATTATTGTCTACACTGAAAAGGATTATGATTGACAACATCAAAAGACAAAATAATAGTGGCATCTTCCAGCAATATGAAGTTCATAACCATTTCGTTCTCTGTCCCAACAAAATTAATCCAAAGAACCTACCCACGGTTTTATTTCAAGTCAGAAGAGAAAGTAATTCACCCTATTTTTTTCATATGCCGTATAAGTGGAATTTTAGCGAGACGCCAATTTGGCTATTCCTACTTTATAACTGGTATTTTAATTTTTGCAAGAAGTTATTTAACGATTTTAAAATGCTAACTAAAGAAGCTTTTGCAAATAATACGCAATTGATTTTTTAGCGATATTCAATCTAAGCGATTTCAGCACCCTAATAATGACTAAATTGGAACCTCGATAAATCTACTTATATGATATTGTATTTTGGATGAATGACTTTCTTATTATGACAGTTCGATATCTTGCAAAACAACGCATGACAGAAAAAATAACTACCCTTTCGCAGCACTTTCACTATCAAATTCTATTTGTTTACAACTAGGTGCGTTTAGCACCAAATGAAAATCTCTAACCAAAGTACATCCGTCCCTCCAATTTCAAGTCTTGATATGAGATTTTTATCACCTTTATTTCATTAGTCAAATACATAACGTTTCTTCTCTTCATGTTCAATCACGTGTTAGGTAGCATTTCTTTCACCGTCCAAAATCTCTAACCTGTATATATGATTATGTAGGTGTTTTTCATAATAACTTCCTGTCAATGCTATCTCAATCATTTACAAAGGTTCGTATTCATGTGATCGCCCGCGTGGCGCAGTGGTTAGAGCGTCTGCTCTAGAGTTGCAAAGTAAGGTGTTGATCCTTACATCGCAGGTTCGAAACCCACTGTGGGAGGTGGACACGGTCATTCGGATGAGACCGTATAAACCGAGGTCCCGTGTCGCCTGTATGATCCATTCCAGGTTTTTCTGGCAGTGGAATTTGAGGAATGTTACTCGCGTTTTTAAAGGCTCCTGTTGTTGCTATTGCGATTCCTAAGCAATTTTTATCGGCATCTTGAATTGTACTTTTCAATAGGTATTAGAGGTCTTACTGTAGTGACCAGAGAGCACGGAATAACACGAGAATGCTGATATTCTTGTTTCATCAACTTGTTTGTCAATAATTTACCTCGTTTTAGAAGTTGCTCATACGTAGAACATGCTCTTGCGTATCGAATCAACTAAGATATATAAACGCCGCATGCAGGTGATGAAGGTATATTGCTGCAAAAGTAAGTATCGTGAGTTAAAGTTAAAGTGTCGTGAAAATGTCGGCTGTTACTGCGTCTCCATGACGTACGTCTGTAAATCCAGGTTTATAATGATAGACAAGCCATCAAAAACAAGCGTAGTCCAATAAATAAGAAAACAGAATAACGTGACATCATACACAACAATGCACATGCGGTCAAATGCTGCACAAACAGCTGACAAATTTAACAACAAATGAATAATACATGAATCCGAAACAGTAGACAGTAGACATCTCTTCGATCATCAATCAATGATAATATCTTTTTGTTGTTCCTAATTATGCGAATATAATTAATATATTGATTTTCAGATATTTGAAAGATTTTATTATATATATTGATTTTTTAAATATTTTAATTTGTTTATTTTTATTTAGATATTTCCTTAAAAAAAGACGACATGTTACGAAATTTTGAAACTTGGTTTCATCAGGAGCATAGATCGATAAATATAAGACATCTATATCTAGGAAAAGTCTGCACAAGTAGAGGAAAATTAGAAAAGGGGGAAATTGTCATTGTTTCCGTTATTGAGAGCAGGAAAACCATTGAAAATGAAAAATACCGATATGACGGAGAAAAATTTACTGTTGTTTATAAATGTTGGGGAGAAACTTCACTCTCTGAAGAAGAGAAGACACACCGAGGGCATTCCATTGGTACGATAAAAGAAATAGCCAACTTTCTGAAAGAAAAAGAAAACGAACTGTTTGAGAAACACTCAAACTTGGAAATGGTCCGTACATCACAATTTCGAATGAAAAGGAAGTTACCAAAGAATGAAGAGAACGAAGTCGAGATTTGTGAACCCTGCATAGCTTTATATTGTTCTTACAAAGGCATTGTACCCCTCGGTGAAGAAGAATTTCCAGCAGAAATGGGTGGATTCCCTACGGATATACGAGAAGGATTCTTTTATTTGCATGTCAACTTCGATATTTATGCAAACTCGAAGGATCTGCTTGATCCCTTACGAATGGGTGCAAGCATATCACGGAATACTGGTAAGAGCATCTCTTTTCTCATCTCTTTTGGGTTTCATAAAGTATCACTTCATTATAGATAAGGATCTGACCTATAGGACCGGGCTTTTTTTTTCTCTACAAAAAGCTTGTCGATTTCCGTTCCGATTAATGGCATTAGGCTAAATACATATAATAATTTGTTTTTTCCTAAATTTTTATTTCCGTGAGTAGAGGTAGAAGAAACCTTTTCATTGATTTTCTGAGTTTGTTATCTCCATATGTACTAATTGATATTTGTCTTTACTTCTCATGGTTCATAAAGGTAATGTCTTCTGTCTCTGAAATTCTATTCTTTATGTCTTGGTCATTTATCCGTGGATATAATAAAACATGTCATTACTGTAGATTCCTTATTTTTCGCGAGTACTTTTTATGGCGAACTGGGTCTTTAACGTCAAATCGCGAGAATTATAAATCGCGAATAGACGTTTGATCAGCAGAATTTATATAGATTTTAGCACCATATAAATAAACGCGAGTAATATTTTTTCGCGAGTGACGCTTCTCGCGAAATTACGCGGAAATTAATTCCTCGTGTATAATAAGGAATCTACAGTAATGTGTGCAAATAATATAGGCCTAAATGAAATCATAGGGAGTGCATTTACTGAAATATGTAGACAAAATCAATGTGATTAAATTATGAGGAATATATACAATTCAAATTCATTGCAGCTCAATGCTGCCAAGAATACCTGTATTGAGTAACACACAATGTGTTATTCTTGTCCTCGGAGAAAGTGTGCTTATACTGAGGTTCGTTCCGCCTGACTGAGAACTGTACATTGGATTGTTACAATTTGATATCTCTTTAATGTTTCTTATATCAAGAATGGGCATGCTTTTATAAAGGATAGATAATTGAAGGAAAAATTCACAAATCTATATAAAAAAAATTTAAATAGTCTTTGAAAAGGCGAAATTTAAATGTTTAAAAGTTTTGTACCAGGTGGATTCGAACCCCCGACTTTTAAAAGAAAGTATCCAAGGTGTTTCATAAATTTATTTGATAAGTGTCGATCAATATGAATTTTGTATATGAGGTAGGATCTTTAGGTGAAATATTTAGACACCAATATTTAAAACTGTATTCTAGTATTTTTTCCTTTTTTATTTATGAACTCCGACCGACTCTAAGGTTTTATATGTAACTATAATTATGGATAAATTTCTTGGTACTCTTTTGCATTTGTAGAACACTAAACATATTTTTTTCAATTTAATGTCTGACGTTTACACATTAAAAAATTGTTCAATATCATCCATATGTAGATAATTATTCAATTGCACCTTTATTACAAGTTCTGAGTATCAGATTTTTTTTATTTACTTGTTCAGGAGAAAAGTATCAGTATTATTTTTTTTTTTAAATTTCAAACACACCATTCTTTGTTCTTAAAGTATTCTTTCCCCGTGTGGACCCGGGTTAGAATAGGTCCTCAGTACCCCCTTGCTTGTCGTAAAAGCTAGGCGACTAAATGGGGCGGTCCTTCGGATGAGACCGTAGAAACCGAGGCCCCGTGTCACAGCAGGTGTGGCACGATAAAGATCCCTCCTTGCTCAAAGGCCCTGAGTGCCGAGCATAGGCCTAAATTTGCAGCCCTTCACCGGCAATGGCGATGTCTCCATATCAGTGAAATATTCTGCAGAGGTACGTTAAACAGTATTCAATCAATCTTAAAGTATTCTTACTTAAAGACACTAACTTGTACTAGTATAACACTTTTCTCACAGACGGAGCTGGAGAGGGAACTCTTGGTGGATTCGTTGAGTTGAACGATGGCGGTGTTGGATTTTTAACTTGTGCCCATGTATTTCATACTGCAGGCGAAATGCAGGCACCTCCTACCAATCTTCCATCGCCTGTAGTGCAGCCATCTGTATCCAAAGAAGGATCACAACACTGTGGCACTACATTAAGATCAGCTTTTCCTTCCTCTACAATCGTAGACGGAGTCAGTGTCGATGCAACAGTTGTCAAATTAAGTGAACGGGTTCCAGACAGAGCACTCTTTGCAGACCTGATGACCGCGAGATTAAAAACACTTGGTATTATTTTATCCCTCTTTCAAAATCAGTTTTTTGTAAATGTAAATAAATTATTGGGAAATGTCACTTCATAAATCTTCGGCAAAACTCGGTTATAACAAAGTCACTGGGAGCTATGAAATATCCGTAATTCGTCTTAACCGTATAATAAATTCATTAAATCTATATAGCTCGGGATCAAAGATAACTTCGCTAGACCCGTAAATTCGCAATATCCGTTTCGTACTGAACGAGTTTTGCTGTATTTATAATTATTAAGTTTTCAATTCTCAGACAACAATACCTTGTTTTTTGGGGGGGAAAACAGGTTTCATAATATCGAATACCGATGTACCTACATCCAGCAGGCACGCAACGTTGTTTCTACGTTGAAAGGAGGTGGAATATAGGTTGCAACGTTGATTAACTATACTTCAACGTTGTTTCAACGTTGAGGTTTCAACGTTGAATCCTCAACCTTTTTTCAACGTTGAAACAACGTTGAAGCTCCAACATATTTTCAACGTTGAATGTTCGTCGATATTTCAACGTTGAAACAACGTTGAGGATGCAACATATTTTCAACGTTGAATGTTCGTCGATATTTCAACGTTGAAACAACGTTGAAGCTGCAACATATTTTCAACGTTGAATGCTCGTCGATATTCAACGTTGAAACAACGTTGAAGATTCAACATGTTTTCAACGTTGAGTATTTTCTGATATTGTAGAGTTAAACAAGGTTTAAAAATGCAAAGTTGACTGTCTCTTGATTTCAACGTTGAAACAACGTGGAAGATGCAACATATTTTCAACTTTAGGAAATTAAAGTTAGGAAAATTTAACGTTGAAACAACGAGTAACGAGTATTGAGCACTTTAGTTTTTAAGTTCAAAATGTAAAAGTGTTTTTAACTTCTAATCCATGCGATTTTTCGCAATATACACACAGCTGTATGCATTGTTAGTAAATATTATATATATAATAATTATACTTAATAAATGAAACACATGCATTATAAATTGATTTACTCAAAAGAGTTGTGCCAATAGCTAGTACCATTATAAAATTTTGAATATGAGTTTATATGAAGCATGGTATCTACATTTAACACTTCATTATAATTACAGTGTGTATGTTTCAAAAAAGGTTATTATTTTTTTTTTTTTTTTTATAAAATTTGAATGCTATTTTTTGACATATTTATAAAATATGTTAAATATAAGCTTTTTAATAAATAATAACATCTTTATCCAACATCTCACTGTAATTCCATTTTACTATAGAATTAATAAAAATAATTATTCCGAATTAATGTTCTTAAAATTAGACTCATATGGATCCGTGCCGTATACTCTTGCGCAGATTATACGTATACAGAGCGAATCTAAGAAGTCTTATTTTATTAGAGTGTGCTTTTGTTGTGCGTATTAATTCTATAATCTTTCTTTTCACAAAATATAAAAAAATCAAATAAACACATAAGAATTTTCACACTGACATTTAACCCCGGTGAAGTTGCTTTACTTAAGATCCACTCCCCAAAAACCTTCGAGATATCAGATAAGGAGTGCCTCTCGCTTAGTTGGTCAGTTTCAGTGTCAGGATAACATTGTTATGCAATACTGTAGAAGTATTTTTTTCCGCGTGGTATTAATTTACGCTATATACGCGGTCATAACTTTTCCTCGGAAATTTGTCCAAGCGTACTTAATACATGTATATCTGAAAGGCATATAGTGACAGTTTAAGAAATCCGCGTAATTTTCTACACGCGGATTAAACAAAAATTGAGATTCCGCGGAATTATGACCCCGTGAAAAAAAGTACGTCTACAGTATTCTTGCTGGCAGAGTATAGCTGTTTGCAGCTTATCTAGGTCAAAATTTGAATTCAACTGATGGACAAGAAGTGCGCGTCTCCTTGCAATGCTGTTCATATTTAACGTGTTTTCAAGCTATATACACAATGATTAAGGCTGGAATATCAACTTTTGCTCAGTAAGTATTATTTCCTTTTCATGAATTTAAGAAATTAAGTTTTTTTTAGTATCTGTTCATCATTTAATTCTTGTTTTATAAGTATATTTGAAATCTGCGTGAAATGCACATCCTTGGTTTGTGTATTATGTGTTTTGTTGATATTCATTTGGTTATGAAATATAAGCTAGTATACTAATATATTATACAATTTAACTAATTGTAGTTCGTCATAAGGTTCAATCAAACAGTGGTGCAGGGAATTGATTGTATAGTCAGCCTTGATTGCATCAGATTCTTCGCCCGTGAAAATTATACAAAGGAGTGCAACATTTTGTAAGTACACTATGGATATGTATCATAATAACAATTGCAGTAAATATAAAAATGAAAATGAAATGAGTTTGCACTTTAAGTCTGACAAAAGATAACGAACGCGAGCTCTACAGATAAAAGTAATTAAAGAGGCTGATCAATAGGAATTAAACTTTTAAATCGGACGGTCCCACGAAATAGATCATGGGAATGCAGCTGCCACTTGCTTGTTTATGAAAAGATGTATTTGGTTAGGGTGAATAAGGAACCAATGGTAATGAAGTGACCAGAGGTCAGATATTTGAATAAATTAGCTTCAACAAATAATATTTAAAGATTATGCAAAAGATTGGAAATTATTTTAAAAGTGCATTAGAAATTTTTAAAGTACTCAAGGTCACAATAATAGTCATTAAAATTCAAATTAAAATTTAAAGTTATTATTGCAAATTTCGAAGGAATTAAAAATATGGAGATGTAAATCGACAAAGGTACACCTAGTATAAAAATTCTGGCCGGGATAGACAGGACTTCAGTGGAAAGCTGAATCTTGACTGTCTTGGTTGCATTTTATACAGGTGAGATTATTTTGTAGACTTGCGCGCGTTTTGGTAAAAATTATTAAATTTTCACATGGCTTATTTTATTTACAAGTTAAACTTTTTATATTATAAGTAGTTATAGTTTTAATATGGTTTAGTTTTTATGTAAAATTATTATTGTAATTATAAATATTACAAATAGAATGTTTAATTTAATAAAGAGTGGAAAGCTGAATCTTGACTGTCTTGGTTGCATTTTATACAGGTTGGGTAACATCTCCACTCCCCAACCATGACGGCCGCTCTGGTCAACAAGTTTAAAAGGAAAAAATATAACAAAAGAGCATAACAAATTGAGCCATCCTGGTACCTCCACATGCCAAGCGAGTTTACGCGAGTTCGAGCCAATAAAATAATCTGCTGATGGAAATCAAAGAAAAAAAAGAACAATTTTCCTTTTATTTTTTTAATAATAAATGGTGGAGAAATGGGGTCAGATTCAGAAGAATGGAAATAGCCTTTAACAGTTCTCTAAGCCGCCCTCCCCAGACGAGGATTAGTGCACAATCCCGCTGGATTTTCGAACAGAGGACTTGAAAACAGGCGAGACACAGACCAGAGCCGTCAGACGATCGACGAGGCCTGACGCTCCCTGGGCAGGACCAACTAGGACTAAGACGTTTTAACAAATTTGTGCCGACCGCGAGTCCATTGAAACAGACGAAACGAACTAAAAACTCTTGTACTAAAAGGACATTCGATAAGACTTTTACCAGCCCGTCCTTTGGTGGCCAAAAGAAAGAAACAATTTCATATACGTATTTAAAAATAACGACTATAATTCTGTGCCGGAGCCCCTGCTTTCGAATCCAAGTGTCGATGTGAAGACGAATTATCCAGTTGTTGGACAAATTAATTTTTCAGTCCTACGAGTAAGACTTTGAAAAAAAAATTACAGTACAGGTAGGATTGCATTGTTTTTCAACATGTCTACCTTAAGTTTGTTTTGCAAGAATTTTTTTTACGACGACGGTATTTAGAATGTTGTCATATTGTTGAGAATTTTTTTTACATGGGCAATGTTTTATGAATTACCTGATAATAAGATTGTTGACGCTTATAAGCAAATATAAAGCAACTTGCATAAGATGCGATGAAGTGTTCTTAAAATCAAGAGAAAAAAACCTATAAATGGGAAGGGTCATAAAAGTAAAGGAAACCCCGTTGACCATTTGTATAGGTAAAGCACGTTACAAAAATAGATCCTAAATGGGAAGGGCCTTGAACGATAGTAAAGGAAAACCCTGTTTCCATTCATTTAGGTTGAAAGTAAAGTCACAAACTCTTGCGAGAGGATCTAATTAAAACCTAAAATGGTAATTTTAAGGGCCTTGAAAGATAGTAAAGGGAAACCCTCATACCATTCATTTAGGTTAAAGGTTAAGTCGGGACTTTATAATAGTCAACCAAACATGAGGTTTGTGAGAAAAATTTGAAGGAAAATGGTCGTAATGGAAGGGATAAAGTTATTTCCATTCTTCCGAAATAATTACGAGAATCATTCCTCCTTTCATAAAGACTTAACTTTTAAAGTTTTTTTTCCAAAGCAGACAAAAGAGCAGAGTATGCGTCAGATGTAGGATTATTATGCATGTAAATGGAAAAGTGTAGACCTTGCGGTACTGTCAAAAACATATTTTTTGTTAATTGTGAAAAAGGGGTATATCCAACGACAATAATATTGTTGTGAAAAGTGTTTCAATCCATACAATGAGAGTGTTTACATATATTCCATGACGTGGCAAAGCATTTGTTTTTGTTAATCAAGATTTTTTACGATTTTTTTTATCACTACTGTATTTTTTCGGCAAAAACTGCCACCACTGCCCAGAGGGAGAGAGAGAAAAAACCAAGACAATTGTACATAGTGTTTTTCGTATTTTTTGTGTCTTTATATGTTTATTTTTTTAGAAAGTGTATTTTGTAATTCTCTTCCTTTGTGTGTGCATTTAGATAACATAATATTTAGTAATATGTGTCCATGTATTTCCTTTGTTAAAGCCATCTGAAAATACGTAATTATATATATAAAAAAAAAATTTCAAGTAAAGTTTAAGTCGGCGCGATAATATCAAATATAAATATCACTTTGAACATTCGGTTTTATGTGAAATTCGCAGCAAGACGGATTATTTCTTATCATAATCTCTTTAAACAAATCTTGGGGACAAGATTTTCGACAGTAGGGGGATTTATCATAATAACAATTGCAGTAAATATAAAAATGAAACAGATTTTATGAGTTTGCACTTTAAGTCTGACAAAAGATAACGAACGCGAGCTCTACAGATAAAAGTAATTAAAGAGGCTGATCAATAGGAATTAAACTTTTAAATCGGACGGTCCCACGAAATAGATCATGGGAATGCAGCTGCCACTTGCTTGTTTATGAAAAGATGTATTTGGTTAGGGTGAATAAGGAACCAATGGTAATGAAGTGACCAGAGGTCAGATATTTGAATAAATTAGCTTCAACAAATAATATTTAAAGATTATGCAAAAGATTGGAAATTATTTTAAAAGTGCATTAGAAATTTTTAAAGTACTCAAGGTCACAATAATAGTCATTAAAATTCAAATTAAAATTTAAAGTTATTATTGCAAATTTCGAAGGAATTAAAAATATGGAGATGTAAATCGACAAAGGTACACCTAGTATAAAAATTCTGGCCGGGATAGACAGGACTTCAGTGGAAAGCTGAATCTTGACTGTCTTGGTTGCATTTTATACAGGTGAGATTATTTTGTAGACTTGCGCGCGTTTTGGTAAAAATTATTAAATTTTCACATGGCTTATTTTATTTACAAGTTAAACTTTTTATATTATAAGTAGTTATATAAGAGATAGCGCAATTGAGCCATCCTGGTACCTCCACATGCCAAGCGATGTTACGCGAGTTTATGGTCCACAAAGAAGAAGAACAAATTATCTTTTTAATTTTTTTATAATAAATTTATTAAACGATAAAAATAAATATACATGAATGATTAAAAAAATCAGACAAAGGAATATATTCCGGTACTTGGATTTTATTAACATGATTAAAAGAATTATAGTTGACTTCATGTTAAAATTCGTATGAGTATGCTTATAAATAATTATTACTAAAGAAAAATGTTATAGACATACATATATCATAATAACAATTGCAGTAAATATAAAAATGAAACAGATTTTATGAGTTTGCACTTTAAGTCTGACAAAAGATAACGAACGCGAGCTCTACAGATAAAAGTAATTAAAGAGGCTGATCAATAGGAATTAAACTTTTAAATCGGACGGTCCCACGAAATAGATCATGGGAATGCAGCTGCCACTTGCTTGTTTATGAAAAGATGTATTTGGTTAGGGTGAATAAGGAACCAATGGTAATGAAGTGACCAGAGGTCAGATATTTGAATAAATTAGCTTCAACAAATAATATTTAAAGATTATGCAAAAGATTGGAAATTATTTTAAAAGTGCATTAGAAATTTTTAAAGTACTCAAGGTCACAATAATAGTCATTAAAATTCAAATTAAAATTTAAAGTTATTATTGCAAATTTCGAAGGAATTAAAAATATGGAGATGTAAATCGACAAAGGTACACCTAGTATAAAAATTCTGGCCGGGATAGACAGGACTTCAGTGGAAAGCTGAATCTTGACTGTCTTGGTTGCATTTTATACAGGTGAGATTATTTTGTAGACTTGCGCGCGTTTTGGTAAAAATTATTAAATTTTCACATGGCTTATTTTATTTACAAGTTAAACTTTTTATATTATAAGTAGTTATAGTTTTAATATGGTTTAGTTTTTATGTAAAATTATTGATTGTAATTATAAATATTACAAATAGAATGTTTAATTTAATAAAGAGTGGAAAGCTTAATCTTGACTGTCTTGGTTGCATTTTATACAGGTTGGGTAACATTTCCACTCCCCAACCATGGCCGCGGCTCTGGTCCACAAATTCAAAAGGAATTATAGAATATAAGAGATAGCGCAATTGAGCCATCCTGGTACCTCCACATGCCAAGCGATGTTACGCGAGTTTATGGTCCACAAAGAAGAAGAACAAATTATCTTTTTAATTTTTTTATAATAAATTTATTATAAAAAAATTAAAAAGATAATTTGTTCTTCTTCTTTGTGGACCATAAACTCGCGTAACATCGCTTGGCATGTGGAGGTACCAGGATGGCTCAATTGCGCTATCTCTTATATTCTATAATTCCTTTTGAATTTGTGGACCAGAGCCGCGGCCATGGTTGGGGAGTGGAAATGTTACCCAACCTGTATAAAATGCAACCAAGACAGTCAAGATTCAGCTTTCCACTCTTTATTAAATTAAACATTCTATTTGTAATATTTATAATTACAATCAATAATTTTACATAAAAACTAAACCATATTAAAACTATAACTACTTATAATATAAAAAGTTTAACTTGTAAATAAAATAAGCCATGTGAAAATTTAATAATTTTTACCAAAACGCGCGCAAGTCTACAAAATAATCTCACCTGTATAAAATGCAACCAAGACAGTCAAGATTCAGCTTTCCACTGAAGTCCTGTCTATCCCGGCCAGAATTTTTATACTAGGTGTACCTTTGTCGATTTACATCTCCATATTTTTAATTCCTTCGAAATTTGCAATAATAACTTTAAATTTTAATTTGAATTTTAATGACTATTATTGTGACCTTGAGTACTTTAAAAATTTCTAATGCACTTTTAAAATAATTTCCAATCTTTTGCATAATCTTTAAATATTATTTGTTGAAGCTAATTTATTCAAATATCTGACCTCTGGTCACTTCATTACCATTGGTTCCTTATTCACCCTAACCAAATACATCTTTTCATAAACAAGCAAGTGGCAGCTGCATTCCCATGATCTATTTCGTGGGACCGTCCGATTTAAAAGTTTAATTCCTATTGATCAGCCTCTTTAATTACTTTTATCTGTAGAGCTCGCGTTCGTTATCTTTTGTCAGACTTAAAGTGCAAACTCATAAAATCTGTTTCATTTTTATATTTACTGCAATTGTTATTATGATATATGTATGTCTATAACATTTTTCTTTAGTAATAATTATTTATAAGCATACTCATACGAATTTTAACATGAAGTCAACTATAATTCTTTTAATCATGTTAATTTAATCCAAGTACCGGAATATATTCCTTTATCTGATTTTTTAAATCATTCATGTATATTTATTTTTATCGTTTGAAATAACGTGTTACGTACGTTGTTTTTATTGAACAAATGGCTCTAACATCTTTATTTCTTTTATCAATAGGCTTTTGCTTTAGAGGGTGGATTCTCCTGTTCATTTCTTTCATTCGTGGGACTTAACTATATGCGTTGCCTCAACTTTCATTTGCACCCAAAAATCAACCATAAATCAACCAAAAATTCAACACATTTTCAACGTTTATTCAAAGTTGAAAATTGACGTTGAAACAACGTTATGTCTCAACGTTGCCTCAACTTTCATATGCAACCAAAATTCAACGTTGAGTCAACGTTGAAGTGCAACGTTGATTCAACGTTGAATCCACGTTGAAATGCCTGCTGGGCAGTCACTTAGAAAATAATAGTTTCCACTAAGATGAGAGAAATGGAATTCTTTGTTTCCGTCTTAATTACATCTGATTTTTTTTCTAAATATGCTCCTTACAAATAATTCCTAATTCTTTGAGACTTACTTTTCAAAGGATGAAGTGAAATATACTGAAACGCAAAAGAAACACAACAAGCAGTAATCTACAAATGTTTCAATTTTCTATCTAATGATTTTCAAAAAAGAATACGGTAAGGCTAAACTCACTTTTCAGAACATCAGAGATTTGATAAAATTGTTAAATGCTTATCTTTTTTTAAGTTTTTAAGTAACATATGACTGTTAAAACACCCTCCTTCCAGCCATTCAATTACAACGTGCTAGAATTCCCGAAACAACAACTGCAGCTTAATTTCTGCGATACGATATGTTAATCAATATCGAATTCTGAGCGAAGGAATTTATTCTTTGCCATTTTTAAATGCCTGTTTTTCAGACGAGTTGGTCGAATTTTCTCTAACTTAGCGAATTGTAGTAACCCTTGGACGTCCTGTCCAAGGACTATCGTTTATGCATATGATACGTAAGATCCTGATGAGACGTAATGTAGTATATTTTTGCATCATCAACTCTCCATCACCTATACTTTAATTTGAGATTATCCAGCTATAGCAATGGAAATGCGTACTTTAGCCATTTTCAAGAAGCCTTACATGTAGCATCGTTACGGGAAACAAAAGGATATTTTATTTTTTGTAATATTGCTGTATTACTTAAGATGATCAGTACAAACCCTTAAAACCACATAATATTTCTGTTAGGCAGACTCAAACTTGACTTTCCGTTATGGTATGAAAATCATTCAACCGTTAAATTACCGATATTTACCAAATTGCAGGTATCCATAATTTTAAGCGCTGCATTTCATTTCCGGAAATCTGCATAGCATTACCGACATTTTTTTTATTTCATTTCCGACATTTTCTTATTTCATTTCCGACATAATTTTGTTTTCATTTCCGGAATTTACCTGATTTGAACATATTTTATTGTACTAAATATATACAATGGGATTGGGCACAAGTTCTAAAAATTTAAATCGCCCTCTCCCTACATGAGATATTATAACAGGATGGATTAGAAGTGTTCAACAGTTTGAACAAAATAGATTACAAGTAAATTAAATAAACTCTCATTGTGGACATACATGTACATATACTGCTACATTATTGTTTATACAAATAATCTTAAAAATGAGTACAATCAGTTAAATCTATCGGAATGCTGAATATAAGAATGTACAATAGAAAATAGATATTCATTTTCAGCAATACTGAGTGATGTATCCCCCCCCCCCGAGTAAAGTCTGAATGTCAATTGTCAATTAATAATGATAATTTCCATTCCTACGTCGACACGATATATCCTGGTGAGCTTGAGATAAAAGATACCACAGAGTCCGACACTTCTGCTTCATACTTGGATATTTTACTTGAAAAAGACACTAATGGTAATCTAACAACCAAGCTATATGATAAACGTGATGACTTTAACTTTTCTATCGTCAACTTCCCTTACTTATGCAGCAATATACCTTCATCACCTGCATACGGAGTATATATATCTCAGTTGATTCGATACGCAAGAGCATGCTCTACGTATGAACAATTTCTTAAACGAGGTAAATTATTGACAAGCAAGTTGATGAAACAAGAATATCAACAGTCTCGTTAAAAGTCATCATTTCGTAAATTCTATGGTAGATACAATGACCTTGTCAGCAAATACAATTTATCATTGAATGAAATGCTGACTAACGTTTTTCATACCAATTGTTAGTCCATTATTTATACACTGAATTGACGACGGATTTTTTCCGTTATTTCCTGATTATGACAAGGAGCACACGGCGGGTGTGACCGGTCGGCAGGGGATGCTCACTCCTCCATGGCACCTGATCCCACCTCTGATGTTTCGGAGGTCCGTGTTTGCTCTGCTCTTATTTTGTATATTGTTTAATGGACGTTGAGATTGAATACTGTTCGTTATTTCCATATCCTTCTGTCAACAATATGGACAATATTAAATCTCAAGAACTTATCGAAAAACTCTTTCCTGGCCTCGTTGTAGTTAGGGCACGAGAAAAAATATTGATGTGTATCTTCTACCTTACCGCAGGAGCATAGTGGACTAGATATTATATTACATCTATAAAGATCAGCGTTTAGCACACAGTTGTGCCGAAGCCGTGTATGCAGTATATTGTTGCGTCTTTTACCAAAATTAAAATAAGGCGGAGCTTCTGTTATTTTTTGTTTAATTTTACTTTTGAAAGCAGACAAAGAGCTCGAAAGTCTGGTATTTAGCGGTAAGGAATTCCACTCATTTATTACATTTGGTACAAATGATAATTTGTAAGTTTGCACTTTACATACAGGTATACTATAACTTTGTGAGTTTCTTGTTGTATATGCAGAAGCATTACATCGCATATCTGGTATAATCTCAGATAGGTAATCTGGTACTAAATCATTGTGAATTTTGTACATGGTATTTAATCTTTGGATCTTGCGTCTGTCGCTGAGTGGTTCCCAGGCTGTTTCAAAATACAAAGAGTCTCTAGAGGCAATCATAGTTAGTCCAGTAACAATCCGAGCTGCGTGTAGTTGCAATTTCTGCAATTTCTCTAATTTTTCAGAATCGATGGGTAGACAACCACCACATACACAATGTACAACTGAAGGGTACTCAAGTTGGGGATGGATAAATGAAGCATACATAAGTGAAAGGCCTTTTTTCGATTTATTTTAAACTTAGGTTTTTTTAAAAGACCTAATTTGTTGTATGCATTAGACAGCAAGATTTCAATGTGAGATGACCGACTTAAATTGTATGAAAAAGTTACCCCAAGATGCTTATGAGTTTGAACACATTCTAATTGGCTATCTTGGAAAAGGAGTTTTGGAAATTCTTTGTTTTTTTCTTGTGTTAAAAAATACAACATTAGTTTTAGAGGGATTAAATTTTTAGACCATTCTTCAAGAGATAAAAGATCCTTATTCAGATGACTTTCTATAGATTTGACACATTAAGATGCATACTGCAAACTGTTATCGTCAGCAAAAAGTCTAGAGAAGATTGACATCTTATCAGCTACATCATTCACATAAATTAAAAAAAAACAAAGGACCTAATACAGAGCCTTGTGGAACACCTGCAAAAAGGGATTCAGTAGGGGATACCAGGTTTTTGTATATCACTCTTTGCGTTCTGTTCTCTAAATAGCTTTTTAACCAACTATACATATCTTTCTTTACACCATATATGTTTAATTTAAATAAGAGTCCTTTGTGCCAGACACGGTCAAAGGCCTTAGATAAGTCACAAAAAGTCATACAGCAGGATTTGCCTTCATCAATATTTCTAACTATGTTATCATATGTTTCTAACAACTGATATACCGTAGAGTGACCAGGTAAGAAACCAGCCTGGAATTTACAAAAAATATTGTTAGAGTGAAAATAGTTGTACAAGTGTTTAAATACAACACGCTCCATCACTTTACTGACACAGCTTAAAAATGAAACTGATGAAAACTGGGTCAATAAGAGTATTCGAAGTGTAAGTAGTTCGTGTCGGTTCGCTGATTGTGTTTGTCAAGTGATAATTCAGCATGATGTCTTTAATGGGAAGTGTGCGAGTATTGTCAAGGAAATCAACATTCAAGTCACCTACAATTATAAATTTGTTGGAAATATGTGATACTTTTTCAACTAACCACAAAAATTTGTCCCAAAAGGATTTTTCGCTACTGGGTGGACGATATATACAACAAAATATTTCAGGTAGTTTCACTTATTTCTATCCAGACGCATTCGATTGACATGGGTTCAAGGTCAATGCGACGAATAACACGAAAACATGAAGAAACATAGATAATGATACCTCCACCATTAGAGTTTCTATCTTTGCGAAAAATTGTATCGTAACCTTCAATCAGAATGTCACTATTACAAATATTTGAGTCCAAGTGTGTTTCCGTGAAACATAGAATATCAAAATCCGTGATTAAGGTTGTTACATATTCAATCTTATGTCGTAAACTTCTGATGTTTAAATGAAAGAAGTCCAATGTGTGTATTTGATCATCTGTAGGTCCCTTATTTATTTCAATGTCCCCTGACAAAAGATGCAAGAAAAAAATAATTTGAAACCAAAATTGCAGATGCAGAAAATTTTGAAAAATACCACACATTTATTGTAGTTTAAACCATTTCTTGCTAGAATTTATCAAATATAAATATAGTTTTTTAACATCTAAACAAGGAAAGAACACTTTTGGATCGTACATCTGCTATTGCAGTAATAGTTGCCAATAGCGGCTCGATATTGCTCGATAGAATTACCTATCATTGGTTAAAAATATTGATACATTTTTCTTTAAAAATAGATTGTAGAGCCGCAAAGTATAATTTGTGAGACCAATATCGCAGATTGGGTGGAGCATACATACAAGACTGTGAACACATAAAAATGGAGAAAAAACAAACAAAAACAAAAGGAAATTGGGGTAAAAAGACAAAAAATAAAGTATAAAACAAAATGGAAATCTACGTGATTCAGTCATAAGTGACATATGTACAAAAGAGCGACTCATCACCATGAACAAAAAGAAACCAAATGACATAATCAAAGGAGAACAAGTGGGTGAATAGTGCTATATTTACATAAATGTAGTAATTTTAAATTACTGGTACATGCCTGACCAACTAAAACTCTAAAATTGAAAAATCAGAGTCAAGATTTTCAGAGCAGCAGAAACAGTAGAATTTGTCATGTAAATCTAATGATATTTACCGTAGTTGAGAATAAATGTACTCTAAATGTTGCATATATAAAAAATAAAAAAGCAAAAAGTTCTCTTGTTTTCAGAATTTATATTTACATGTGAAAAAAAAGAAAAGGAGGTTGATATAGTTGGTGTGATGAGATGTTGACAGGAACCTAGTAAAATGAAAGGAAGAACTTCCTTAAAATGATACTTGTGGGGAACAGTGTCTCATGGGGGGAGGGGGGGGGCATTTACAGAATACAAAAGATCCATTGCAAACCTAATTATTAATTATATGCCAAACACTATGTTTAAAGTTTTCCATTGTTGGATATTTATGTTTAAATCCAAGATAACTTACCCAAGAGGATGTGATTTTTTTTTAAACCAATGTAATTTTTCTCAAGTTTAAAGCAGTGTTTCATAAGTTTTAATGAAAAAATCAGAAGGGGGGGGGGGTAAATTTTTGACTATATTCAAAGATCTGTGGTTTGCAGTTGCCCATGAATTTAATAAATAATTATACAAAGTAACAAGTTGAAATGAGTAAAATATTTTGAATGTCCTGCTTGTTTTAGTTTCATTTCAGAATTTTTCAAGTTTGACCAAATCTTGAAAAAGTAAAAGCCACAAGGTTTTGCAATTATTTGACATAGCATCACAAAATGTATTATATTTTTGCAACATCATAAAGATGCAAATTTAAGATACCAAAAAATTTAGTTCAAATTCACATTTAACTCATTACACGTTTTATAAAAGAGTAAATAAGTGTAGTTTTGGGAATATTGTTATGTTAAACGCAGCCATTTTGGTTGAAAATCTGGTATTCCTGTCTCCATGGTAACAAATCTTGCATTCCTGTTTCCATAGTAATAGAGAATGGATAGGGAAAATTTTATTTCATATTAGTTTCAATCTAAGGAGATAGTTTCAGGAAACTTGAAACATGCCCTGGTTAGTCTACATGTACTTCAAAATTGTCAATTTTACGGAAAGGGGGGGGGGACATTTTGTGCAGGTGTTCACAGTTCTCCTATCTAAGAACATATTTACATGTATTAAGGCTCTTGGAAATGGGATGTGAATATTTTTACATGACACTTCTCCTAGATATGGACTAAATTTACTGTAAATGACATCAAAACAGGTAGAAAGGAACATTTCTTTTCTATATGAACTTAATGAAATGTGCATATGTTCCTTGAAATACGGAAATTTTGCAGATTTTTGGTAATTTTTCATCAGCTTTTTAAAAAAAAAATTTTAGGTGTCCCATAAATATTTTAATGTGTTTAAACTAACTTATGTACCATCTATACAATGCACTGTTTCCTGAATTTCAAATCAGTGTGCAAAGCATTAAAAAATCGCTTTGAAAAAGGGTCTAAAATGGCAATTTTCTCTATTTGGAAAAATGCCAAAATCCCCAAAGCTAAGCGTTGTTAAGCAATTATGTAGAATTGGAGTTTTTAAAAAATTATGTTGTTATACTAGAGAGGAATAATGGTAGTTTTGAAACAAAAGTAGATTTTCCCATTCTCTTGTTTCTTTTAAGCTCATTTTTATTCAGTAAAACCTACAAAATCACGTTTTTTAGTCAAATTTTAGGAAGAATTTACAGGGGAAACAATAGGTGCCGTTACCATGGCAACGAAACATTTTTTGAAATAAAAAACTATCAAACCATTAATGATATGACAATGTGAGTACACACAAAAAGTTTCAAAGAAATTGAAAATGTAGCGTGGCCAAGCAGTTTTGATGTTGTTTGATAATTACAGAGAATTGATATTAATAGCTACATATAATATAATATGAGAGGCATATATACGTAAATTGATATTTTGTGCCCTTGGGATTGTAAGTGGCAGTCTTGATGAATGTCTCGCATGTTTTAGTTATTCATAATTCATTTACCCATTAAGGAGATTTTCAATATCCTCGAATGAGCATACTTTGTAACGTTGCCCCTTCTTTTGAAAGTTAATGAAAATTCTCCCGTCGTAGGTCCAGAAACTGTGGACGATTTCTGAATGTTTTGCTTGTATGATTTTGGAAACTATGGCTTGTCTATACTTGGTCAAGTTTTCCGTCATTTTCACAGTCGTTTTCACGGGAATCGCATCGGAAAAAATCACTTTATTTCTGGTAGTACTTCAAATATCATGCAAGAAATCTAAATACATAATAGAATAACAGTTTAAAGATACATTTGAGAAAATTGTCGAAAAATATCGCTAATTATAGAAAATTAATGTGTTAAATTTTGGATTCAGCATGCTTTTGCTTCAATTTTTTTGTCGTGCTCCGTACCTCTCCATCAGCGATATCAACATACCGATAATTTTTGTAGAATTTTTTTAAACTACGGAAATTTTGACCAAAATCTATTCGAATCTATAAGATACGTATTTCTATGAAATTTAATAACTATATGACGTCTGTAAGAGTAAATAATAGCACAGTCCGCGTAATTTTTGAACGGCCCTCGCACAATTAACTTTTTCACCTCATTTAATGTGCACTAAAGTAAATGTGAGTGACCACACCATCCCAGACAATTGATGTACTCTAATCGAGTTTTTACTCCGCATTTATTATATACTGCTCTACACATGTACAGAACTTTATTTTTTCTGTTTTACATCAGCGCAGAGTAAACACTGAGTCAATCACTAGAACTTTATTTTAGGTAGTTTCCTGCATTTTCCATTTTCACAGTTGTTTCATTCATTTGATAAAATTACAAAAACTCGGAAACTGGATTTCAATGGGTTATTTTTTATTTGTCTTCCTTTAACATTTTCATAGGTAAAGTTTTCAAATCTGTTACTTAACCTACTATCTGAAAAATGTCTGAAATGAAAACAAAAAAAAGAAAATGTCGGAAATGAAAAGTTGATACCGGTAATTACTAAAAAATTTTGGAAATGAAATGCAGCCATTTTAAGATACAAAATTCTTTACATTACATAATCATTTCTCCCTAAATTAGGGTGTTGCATTTCTTTTGCATTTCAGTACATATCTAATATCTGTGTATTTATTAGTCCCCTGCCGGTTAAACCGGAGGAGATTATAGGTTTCCTCTGAGTCTGTCAGTTCGTCTGTCTGTTCGTCTGTCCGTCTAGCTGTCCCTCCGTCTCTCTGTCAGTCTGTTCGACTTTGTTTTCCGCACTTATTTTCTACACGCTTGCCGATATCCAGCTGATTCTCAAAATGTCACTGTGTCTTGATAAGTTACAGAGAAAGTTTGAATGTCAATCTGCTTCACTGATTTTTGACTGAATTATTGCATTTTACTTTTGTATAAACGGGATTATTATAGGGTACGTGATGCACTAAATTAATGTTCAAAACGAGTTTGTATCCTAAAGAGAAAAGGGAAATTCGGTAGGGGACATATACTGCTTTTGCAATACTCTCAGAATATTTGTTTCTTTAGATAGATATTGTAAATGTAATTTTCATCACTGGGTTGTAATATCATGGAATCATTATTAACATTTTCTTGAAAATCATCTGGTTTAAAAAAAAACACCGATGTAATGGATTATTATTTTGGGGACTTAATTAAACAAATTTCAAATCCGCTTTACATTACAAATTTCAGCGGAATATACATATACGGCAAATTAAATTTTAAAAAGCACGTTCATAGTAAATAAAAGACCCCACAAGTAGTGAGATTACATTGCAATTTAAAAATGATTATCTTTCAAAGTTGTAACTAAAAAGTCTTTTAAATTGTTAAAGCTGTCCAGGATTCTACAACAGCACATGGGATAATATTTTTAAACTTTCTTCTGGGGTAAAAAAAAACATACTATACTGTTAATACGTGTTTTAAAGATAACAATTTTGTGTAAATAATTTGTAATATTGTTTTCAAATAGAGCTTCTTTTACATCTTACTTCTTTTCAAACCTTTTATCTCATAAATTTGCATTTAATTATAGGATTCTCAAGAGGAAGACTTCCACAGGTTTCTTGTGGTGGAATACGCTCTATGAAAGAAGCACAAGATCGATTGAGTCAAAGAACTTTGAAATGCGGCATGATGTCTGGATTAACTCTTGGAGAATTGCATGGAGGTGAAGCCCATGTCAAATTAAGAAGTATATCTCCCACAGGTGAACGATTTTCTACCATGTATAAGTCGCAACTTGAAATACAAAAAATAATGACGACACCTTTCTCAACAAATGGAGACTCCGGGGCTCTGGTGTTCCAGTTTAAGGATCCCAGTGATTTAAAGTGTATAGGTATGATTGTTGGTGGGGATGGGAATGTATCAATTGCCACTCCAATTGCGTCTGTCCTTGAAGCACTGAGTGTGACACTCAAAGATTTTTAATTCAAAATAAAATGAACAAAAAGATTTATTGAAAAGCATTCCGACTTCATTTTAATGAACTTTTAAATCGAACATTCAAATATGACAATTATTATAATAATTTTTTGAAAAGGGAAAATTGTCTTCTAGGGACAGTCACAGTAGGAAAATTTTTTCAACTTCAAATTCATTTCGTTTCAGTTTATTTTAATTTGCTTTTTAATTTTAGATTGTCTAGAAAGAATAAAATTTGATCTCATTTATATCAGGTCTACTAGTAGATAGAATGTATTTGTCAAGAGTTTACTCATAAAAGCAAGACGATCAAGTCGTTAAAAAGAATTTGAATGAGTTTTGCATTGAATAAGGTTACACGAAAGCGTCTTTATATAGTGGTAATACAAGTTAATCAAATCTTGATTTGAATACAAGAGGATACTCGTTCAGTTTTATAAGTATATATATGTTTAAGTTTACCAAAGATGACGATTGTGTAAAATCTATATTCTTGCCAATGTGACAAAAAATGTAGATATATGTTCAAGCATCATTTAACTTTTTTATTTTAAGTGGAGGAGAGGGGGATAATTGACAAGGTATAAGAAAAAAACTTGAATGAGAAATTTTGACATGCCAAAAAAAAAACTCAAATTCAAAGTCAAAGAAAATATTTTGTGAGGGTGAAAGTCAAGAATTCCGAATTTTTTGTACAACAGAATATTATTTGAATACTCTATAACGGAAGGGTTTCAAAATATTGACCATACTGCAACTAAAAGTAGGTAGAAGCAGGGGCAACATACGTTTCAATGAAAATTTCTATTCTAACTTAACAGTAAATTTTATAATTTGAAAAATGTATTTTCACCA
The DNA here is from genome assembly GCF_032062105.1 of Saccostrea cuccullata. Lineage (NCBI taxonomy): Eukaryota > Metazoa > Mollusca > Bivalvia > Ostreida > Ostreidae > Saccostrea > Saccostrea cuccullata. Next base: position 66,822 of record NW_026938467.1, read on the forward strand.
CTCTCTTCCAGACTACTTGTCTGTTAATCAATATTTTTTCTGAATGTATCAATTTTGAAATGGTTGGATTTTTAATGTTTTTTACATGTAAATGTGTCTAAGGGACAGTAAGGAAATATTTCTGTGCCTTATGTAAATTAATGAAAATGTCAAACATGCAAGTATCAGGTTCTGTATTTAGAATTTTTATGTTGTATTAAAAGAATGGTTTCAATTCCCATGTACGAGGAATTTTCAAAATGTTCGTGGACTGATGCCATAAATAAATACAATGTAGCCTTTGCTCACAGAATTTTGTAAGGAATATAATACAACAAAAGTCGAAGAAGAGTTGACAATTACACTCATGTAGAAAAAAAGTCATCTTATAGATTACTAAGTTATTTGCAGGCTGATAACAGGAAGTAAGGAAATTTAATTCGTTGTTCAAAATCCTGCAGTTAATTTGAGACTAGAATTAGATATCATGGGATTACCCTGCCCCCTTATTTTTTTAAACCCTGTAAAATATCAAGAGGATGGGGGAACAGGGCGTGCAGCGTGTAGGTAGCCTCAGATATAAAGAAATCATATTCAATTTGTAAATTGAGTATTTCGATTAAGTTCTCATTATTTAAATTTATTAAATGTATTAGAAACAAAACTTTTTTTTTTTTTTTTTTTTTTTTTTGAGAAAATATTTCATGAAAAAATATATCTTTTTATAAAAATATAAGATGGTATTCGTTGGATTTGAGCTCTGGCAATAAAAATTCGTAGTATTATACTGCTTTGAGACTAACGCACTAACCAATATGCTACATGGCTTACAATGAATTAGTGCACTTAGTTAAACCATGTTTGTGACATGAACCTTGACGTAATGGACTTCAAGTATTTCTCGGAAAGATGCGAATTGTATACCATCAAAGTGTACTTTTTAGGTATAAAGGGTCTTTGCTCCGTGTTTTCGTAAACCGAAAATGTACATTCAATTTCAAGACATTAGCTACTTCCTTTTAAGGTTCATTGATACTCTGATAAGAGAGATAACTTTAAATGAAATACATGTAAATGTCTATTATTCCTTTATAGATTTGTCAAGTTGGAGTTTCTTTTTTGTTCAATTTTTACCCACAAGCTATGCAATAATTGTTTGTATTTTACTTATAAACATGATAAAATACATTTCTTTAGGAAAATCAGTGAGCAGTGGGTTTTTGAAACTTAATACTAGCTTGTACTCTGTTATAGCTCATACTGTATTCAATTATATGTTCTTTTTCAATTTCAATAGAAAAATGCAAAATTTATTAGTTAAGTTGCCAGGACATTTTGTGTAAACATAATATTTCCACACCTTATGTATGGGCCTAGCATTTTATACAAAAGACTGTATTCAGAACTTGAGAATCAATTAAATGTATTGATTAAATCACAAATTTTTTTATAGGTATAGTCTATGTTTAAAGTTAGAGTGCATCACTTTTATTTAATTTAAATTAAAAATTCCATATTCATTAAAAGACATCTTCTTTTAATATTTAATCAAGTTTATTACTACATTGTATATACAACGGTACATTTATGCATATTTTACTGGAAATATTATCAGCGCAACTTACCATTATTCTTAAAATATATCCACAACCTATATTGTTATCTTGTCATACTTCCTTGCCAATTCACCTCAAAGCACACGTCGTTCTTATCGTGTTTTTGTAGAAGTAATGTGGTTTGTAATTCACCATGTCCTTGGCGACATGATATTTGTTAATTAGGGTATAATATAATATTACACTATGGGGAAAATTATTATCTCTTAAGAGAGCTGATTGGGGTAAACCAAAATTCAATAAAACAAAAAATATTTCAGTTAAAATGTGACGCTGAGTACTGGTGAACGACCACGATTTAGTGCAACAAAAATTCGACGTTTTAGCACACCCGAGCTAAAGCTCAAATTAGCTTTTCTGATCAAATTTTGTTTGTCGTCTACCTGTCTATAAACTTTTCACATTTTTGACTTTGCAACTCTTTCTCAAGAACCAAAGGGCCAATTTTAAATAAATTTCATAAAAGCATTCTTGATCTTAGCCGATTTTTTTCAAATGAAAGGCTACGTCCTCTTATAAAGGGAGATAATCAAGAATAAGTGAAAATTCCAAATCAATCTTTTAAAAATATTCTTCTTAATAACCTCACTGAATCAGATTTAATGAAACTCTCCATTATATAGAATAGATCAATCATGATCCCCGGGGGTAGAATGGGATCACAATGGATGACCAAAGCCTTAAAAATCTTCTCAACTCCTTTTTATATAAAATCATCTTTAGGTAGTGTAGATTCAAGTATGTTAAAATCATGACCCCTAGGGATAGGGTAGGTTTATAATTGGCGATCAATATAGATATTCGGGTGAGCGTTGTGACCCATGCACTTCTTGTTCCATCGCTTGGTTTTATTTTTGTAAATAGAATTTAACATAGAATTTTTGTTGTTTTTTTTTCAGTTTTTTGTAATACTTTCATTCTATTTAGTATTAGTTTTAATTGTGTGACTTTTCTGTTCAGTGCAAGGTCAGATGTTCATAACTTTGAATTCAGCAATAATTATGTATTCGATCACTTTTGAGCAAAAAAAAAATTCAGTATCAACTGATCTAATATTTCATAATGTGGTTAGTGTTGCTCAAAGATAACAATATGATAAATTTGATAAATTTGACTTTGTAACACATTTGAGATTGTAAGAAAAATCTAATGTATAAAGTGTGGAATTCTGAATTCAGCAAAAGTTAATTTTGTTAGAGTTATGAGACACTGATCACACGCTGATCACATGTGGTAATGTCACATGGTTCCAAGAAGGTCGACAAGTTTTAGTTTTCTTTTTGAAGAATAAAGGAAAACGATTTAACGAATAAAGGAAAACGATTTAACGAATAAAGGAAAACGATTATGGGGAATATGATGGCACTGCATGCTCTGATAACCTCAGTAGTTGTTTCTTCAATATATTTTTATAAACTTTTAACTTGACTCCCTTTGAAGTACGCATGCTTAATCATTATATATGTATATTGTATACAGGGAAATTTTCGCCCCGAAATGCAAATAAAACAGCATTATTTCTTAACTGAGTCATTATCAAAAATCGCCAAAATTTTGGTCACAAGCCGATAAAAAAGTATATGAAGTAAAAGTTATATAAATTTTCATATCACTATTTAGAATACATTATTCTGTAGTTGGCAGAATATTAATTTTATAGCTGTGTGATATATTTAAAGAAAAAATGCATTGATAATAGCTCAAATTAGCACATTTTGTGATGTCACACACTCCTTTCCATGGAATTAACAAGTGTTTTATGGCATGTGTTGTTCATTTTCTTTTCATTTTTTTTCTTGCATGCCTTAAACTATTCATAATAAATGTCATAAAAACACTAAAATTGTCTTAAATAAGCTCATCTTGTAAATATGAAGACTAAAAGGTTTGTCCCACAAGTTTTTGTCTCTCCTGTTACGCCAATGAAAATCAAGAAAATAGAAATATTTAGAATTAACTTTTCTGGGTTTCATACTTACCATTAGCCTTGGTTACATTTCCATGTTACTAGGTTGTTAATGTAATTTTTTTAAAATTTGATAAGTTTGAATAAAATGTCCAAAATATAACTACGATTTATACAGTAGAAAAAAATGACGTCCGTACTGTTACATTGAAATAAAGCTTAAACAATGGAGTGAAACAATTTTAACTTCTTTTACAAAATAACGTAAACATTTTGCTTCAAACTTACTGCATCATCAGCTTGTATGGTAAGCAATAAGGAAAAAAATGACCAAATATAGAGCAATTGTCTACCCTGTTATATATCCATCCTGTTACATGTTAATTTGTAACAGTAAAGACAATTTTTGTAACAGGAAAGACTAACATTAAATAAAATCTCATCATTAACCAAGAAATTTATTGCATGATTTTTATTAAAATTGAAGTAAGTAACACAAATACACCTTGAGTAAGGATTCATTGTTTCTAATTGTTAATTGAAACATAAAATGTGATTTTGTAACAGGAAAGACATAGCATATTGTAACAGTACGGACAAATTTTGCTAAATCAGGACAAAAAATGGGCTTTTATTAATTTGTCAGATTTAATATTATTTTCATTTTATTACTTTGTAGTAATTATTTTATTTTTTATTTTTTTTCAACTATGAAAAGATAATTTTTGATATTAAAGGACTTCTAAATATGATTCTGTAACAGGAAAGCCAGGCATTGCTATAAAATAAACAATTTTTGAGAACTTTTTTCTTATTAGCACAGTATAATATAAATTCAATATATGATTTTTTATTTATTAATTCAGTTTAACAGGAAGAACACAATAAATTATGGTTCTTAGCTATAGGCAGTATATATTTTTCCATCTCTAAAAAAAAGTTTCACTCAGGTTAAGGGATTTGTTACTGCCCTGTTTAGGTTGGAATTTAGGCCCAATTCCTGAGGGTCATTCGTCTCGTGAGGTTAAACCCAGGGTCATGAAACCCAAACCATGGTATAATTTACAATACACCACAAAACAGTCAAAATTGTATGGTTTATCTATTATTACTGACCATGGCTTTGCTACATGTAATGAGAAGATTTTTAAAGATTTTTCATAATTATTTGTACCCCCAATATAACTCTAAATTAATCAATAGATGCCAAACCCTACACAAGTGATCATGATTTGAACAAATTAGAATGTGCACTAAGTATAAATGCCTTTATTTATATTTGACCGATCGATTGATTGATTGATTATATTACTGTTTAACGTCCTTATCAAGGGTTTGCTGTTCCTGAAAAGAGATTTCTTGATATGTGTCTCAACTTACGCCAGTAATATTTTGATCATTCATAATGCCATACCCTACCTTAGGGGTTCATGATTCGAACAAACTTTAATCTACACTGTCATGAAGCTTTATATTTAAATTTTATCTTTTCTGGTCTTTTTTAAATGACCTGGCAAAGAATTTTATTCTTTCTTAATTATCTATTGGAAGTCATAAGATATTCTGTGCTAAATATAGTTAAAATGACCAAGATAAAAAAATGTGAGAAGTTTAAGAAAACAGTAACAATTAAGTTAACACCAACAAACAAAACACAAATCTCAATCAGAAAAGCTCATCTGAGCATTTGGCTCAAATACGGTAAGCTATACTAAACATCATGAGTGTTTCTGGTTTTTTTTTCTTTTCGTTTGTTTGTTTGTTTGTTTTTGTTTTGTTGAAAATTGCCATGTGATTTAATTTCCCAATCAGTGATAAAATGAAATTAAACTCCCAATTTTGATGACCTAGCTAGGACCCATTTCCAAATTGCAGTGGAAAATTCTCAAGTTAATCAAACAACTTGCCAGAAAAATATACTCTTTTGAACTACCAGGTAATAATTTATGTTTCTATATTTAGAAAAACAGTGAAAAAAGAAAGTTTTCTTCTAAAGAAAGGTAAAAGAAAATATACAGGCAAAAGGAGGATGGCTCTCTAAATCCTTGTTTTTCTTTTAAATGGAGGTTAAATATTTTTTTTCAGACTCTAGTGTCTTTCAGTGTCCTTCCTTTATGTTGTACACGCCAATATTTGCATAGGGAAGCAATTTTCTTAATGTAAATCCTATTTTGTTTTACATTTTACTTGTAATTCAGCAATTATTCTATGTTATTATCTAATTAACATGTAACATTGTTTTGTACTATTACAATACTGTGTATTTTGGAAAAGTCTCTCCTGTAACAGTCATACATATTCATTATTTTCATACTGTATTTGTTCCTATCTTAACTTTAACGTAAAGTTTAATCATTATTTGGGAACACCAGCATAAATTTTCAGGATTAATTAAATTATGTGTTTAACAAAATAAGGAATTTGATGTAGATACACAGAAATTTCTCTCCTGTTGCATGTTCTGTTCTTTCCTGTTACACTTTTTAACTGAGAACCCCAAAAACCTTTCAAAGTCATATTTTTCTGGAATTGCTTTAGTTACTCTATATTTTTATAATATATTAACAGATTTCAGACTGAAACTGATTCAATATTTACTTTCCAATCATTTCTAAACTAGAATTTAGGATTCTGTTAGAGGAGAGACATGTCTATTGCAAAGTACTGTCTTACTGTTACGGGCCTGTCTTTCCTGTTACATGAACTATAATTATGAAAATATGTGGTTTATATGTAATTGTAACAAGATTGGATCTACATGCATGCATAAAATGCCATTTCTTATCAAATGTGTGAATGTGGTTTTTTATACTAACTTTTACGACTGTAAAATTGTGAAAATATTGACCAAAATGATGTTCAGATTTGAAAATTGTCTCTAAAATAATTGAAAAAATTATTTTGCTCCTGTTTCATTGAAAAAATATAACTGATTTTTTATTTGCCATGCTTTCACAAACTAGGCTTAACTAAATTTATAATTATTTTTCCACCTCTTAATAGTAAAACTTGCATTATTGTGTCTGTAACAGGAAGGACAAAATTTTAGGTGAACCAGTATTTTGATTTCTTCTTACTCTGAAATCAAATAATTTCCAGGTGGGAGTTTAGTGTTTTTGTGTTCTTCAGATATGTGTTTTGTAGTAACGATAAAAAAAAATTAATTCTAAATGCAAGAAATTTGTTGATTTTTCCAATATTTTTTTCTGCGGTTTTTGATAATGACTCAACTATGAAGTTTGTTTGGGCAAATTTAAAACGGGGGATATTGTTTGCAAGTGCAAAAGGGGGTGAAAATAACCCTGTGCATACAGTATGTATAATTATGTTATATTAATTATATTGGAAGATTATTTTATTTCATATTCAAAGTTAACGCAACTGAACCATAATATTAGAAAATATCAAAAAGTTATATGCTATAGATAGTAACTTTGCTTTTCAGGCTGTATTGTTATTTTTTTATTGCTACTTGTTTAAAGTTGCAGTTTCTTCAGAATAAATTGATTTCATAAATTTTAATAACTTGTTTTCCTTCAAGTCATGACCAAGAAGCCATTGGAATGAAAGGCTGAATTCAAGTACTCATGAACGGGTTAGCCCGATGAAATTCCTAAAACACAATACAAACAAGATATGTTTGTGAAACACTATGCGCCCGGCGGCACAAAGTTCGGAAAAAGCTATTTTTAGCGTAAAGGTCAAGGTCATAAGGTCATTGACATTGGTGTCATTTGAAAGAATCTGATTAGTGGAGTATGCAAACCAAATATGAAGTCTCTATCTCTCATGGTTCAAAAGTTATGGTTAACGTTCAAAAAAGCTATTTTTAGCATAAAGGTCACAGTCAATGTCACGACCATGTTGTCATTTAAAAGAATCTTATGAGTGAAGTAAGCATACCAAATATAAAGTCTCTATCTATCATGGTTCAAAAGGTATGGTGAAGGTTAAAGTTTGAAGACAAAAAAGCTATTCTAGCATATAGGTCACAGTTGAGGTCACAAGGTCAATGAGGTTGGTATCATTGGAAAGAGTTTTATTAGTGGAGTATTCAAACTAAACATAAAGTCTCTATCTTTCATGGTTCAAAAGTGACGGCGAAGGTTAAAGTTTGCAGAAAAAAGCTATTTTTAGCATAAAGTTCACAGTAAAGGTCACAAGGTCATTGACTTTGGTGTCATTTGAAAGAGCTTTATTAGTGGAGTATGCATACCAAATATTAAGTCCCTGTCTCTTATGGTTCAAAAGTTATGGCTAAGGTTAAAGTTTGCAGACAAACAGACAGAAAGACAGACAGGACAAAAAAAATATATTCCCCGGATCTATCGATCTGGACGCATAAAAATATCTAAAGTACCAACAAGATGTGTTTGTGATACTGATGCCTGCGTTTGGCAACTTACATGTATAGCAAATGTTAAACTTAATTGTCACAAGAATAACGCCCCAACTGTTCAAAAGTTATGGTCAAGGTTAAAGTTAATTAAAATTTTGGAAAACTGGAACAGACTCCAACGTCAAAAGGCAATTTGGTGGCAAACGAAAAGAAAGGTCCTGTGACAAAGAATACGCGTGTGAAATATAAAAACCATAGCCTCAACCATTCAAAAATTATTGGAAAAGTTAAATTAGAGTTTTTGCGGATAAAAAGACAAAGAGATTAACAGACAGACAGACGGACGAACAAAGCAAGTTTGAATATTTTAACTAGTGTTTGTTTGATTGTGAAGAATGTGATTGCAAGGCGTCACGTGATCGACTCATTTGGTGTTTAGAAAAAGAATGTTTACTGTACCCATTTTTTTGGAATAAGGAGCTTATTACGATTGCGTTCATGACAAAAGGGTGGGGTTTTTTTCAAAGAAAGAATGATAAAGGTTTTGACAATGCATTGAGAGTGTTGGTGAGCGTTCACGTAGATTTTTTCTCCACGACATGTTTTACGATTTGAAACGTCTAACTAATGTGGATCTCTGAACATTGACGTTGATTCATCAATAAAGTTAACAATAAATTTAATATGTAATTATCTGGATCTTTCTGTCATCTATAGAATTCAATAGATATTAGAATTTAATTCAAGATCGTTTTTACCATAGGGTGCACATCTTTGTATGGATCATATGTATTGATTTCTTGGGTGATTTGAAAGTAAATATGGATGAGCAGATGAACGAAGGATATGGGGATAACGAACAGTATTCAATATCAAAGTCCATAAAACAGTACAAAATAGAACAGATCGAGCAAACACGGACCTCCGAAACATCAGATGTGGGATCAGGTGCCATGGAGGAGCAAGCATCCCCAGCTGACCGGTCACACCCGACGTGTGCTCATTGTCATGATCGTGAAATAACGGAAAAATCCGTCGTCAATTCAGGGAATAAATAATGGACTAACAATTGGTATGAAAAACGTCAGTCAGCATTTCACTCAATGATAAATTGTATTTTCTGACAAGGTCATTGTATCGACCATAGAACTTACGAAATGATGACTTAAAACGAGACTGCTGATATTTTTGTTTCATCAACTTGCTTTAATTTACCTCGTTTAAGAAATCGCTCATACGTAGAGCATGCTCTTGCGTATCGAATCAACTGAGATATATACACTCCGTATGCAGGTGATGAAGGTATATTGCTGCATAAGATTAAGTAAGGGAATTTGACGACAGAAAAGATTAAGTCGTCACGTTTATAATTTACCTTGGTTGTTAGGTTACCATCAACGTCTTTTTCAAATGAAATATCCAAGTATGAAATAGATGTGTCAGACTCTGTGGTATCTTCGATCTCAAGCTCTCCTGGATATATCGAATCGACGAAGGAATGGAAATTACCATTGTTAATTGACAATGCGTCGTCGATATATCTGAAGGTCGAGTTGAAGGCCACAGTTGAGTTGAATCTATGCTACCTGAAGATGCTTTCATATATCTATGACCAACCTTGGCTTTGCTGTTTTTGAGAATATTTTTAAACTCTGATTTCCCACCCTACACAGAGGGGTCATGATTTGTACAACTTTGAACCTATGCTACCTGAGGATGCTTTCATATAACTATGACCAATCATGGCTTTGCTGTTTTCAGAGGAAGATTTGAAAAAAAAATCCATATGTATTCCTGTTAAACTTTGATCCCCCATTGTGACCCCACCCTATCCCCAGGGTCATTATTTGAACAAACTTGAATCTACACTACCTGAGGATGCTTCAACAGGAGTTTCATCTTTCCTGGCCCAGTCATTCTGGAGAAGAATTTTAAAATATGCCATTAATTTTTCACCCATTCATAATTATCTCCACTTGGAAGAGTGTGGTCCTTCATTTGTACAAATTTGAATCCCCTTCACCTGAGGATATTTGGTTAAAATTGGCCCAGTGGTTCTTGAGAAGAAGATGAAATCGTGAAAAGTTTACAGCAACGCCAACGACAACGACAGACAATGGACAAATTTCGATCAGAAAAGCTAACTTGAGCTTTCTGCTCAGGTGAGCTAAAAGACTGTACACATAACAGTTGTGCTTAATGTCGTCTGATACGGAGCGTTTATCATTCAAAGCCACCTGTTCACTGTACACATACATGTATGACTTGTTTGTACTTCTTGCTTGCTCCATAATTTTGAGAAGTAAATTGACAAGGGAAAATTCCATTTGAGTAGTAAAGAGGATAGCATACTTAAACTCTTGTATTCAAGATGATAACATGTACTTGTTATAAATTCCTGTTATATAAACACCTGTCAAATTTCTATTGTGATTTATTAAAATATCTTAATAATTACAAAACAAGAAAACTGTAACAAGTTATCTCCTCTTGAAATCAAATAACATTTTTCAGCAGGACAAATGATACGCAGCACTTAATTATACGTATAAGGAAATACATGTATACAACATTTTATCAAAAACATTGGCATTACCTCATAAATACATATAATAGCTAGAAATACTAATATTGAAGATACAATGCACATATACTGGTATACATGATGTAAAAATTACAATGATTGTGAAAAGCAATTCTTCTGTTTTGTAACTATATGGCATCTGCATTTAGATTGTCAGTAGGTTATGTTATTGGCTAAAAAAAAAACATTGGTTGCTTTTCAAGAAAGAAGCAGAAAATTCACACATATATTTCCTGTTCTTTTATTCATGGATCACTGTTGCACAAACATGCAAATATCTAAGAAAGAAATTAAATCAAGTGTAAATATATTTGTAACATCCCATGAACAGCAGCGGTTCATGACAACATATATTTCGCAATTAAAACATGATTATAAAATCTGGCAAATATTGATTGCACTAGTTCAATTTCAGAATTATTTAGATACATACATGTAAATAAAAAATAAAATAAATCACAAAATTACACAGAATAAGAAAATCACATCTATTACAAAATTGAATGTTCAAATGACAATGAACAACTAAACAAATATCTGCTTAAATAAAGCACAAACAGTAAAGTGGAGGGTATTTTATATAGAAAGAAGCAGATTGATTTAAAGTAAACCAATCATATTTATGAACAAGATGGTAATGTTCACAGCTGAAACAAAATCCTTTTGACAATATTACATACATAGAGGGGCTTACTCACACAGCCAGCTTACGTACATTTTTTTTTCTTCCTTCAACAGTATTAATCTCTGAATGAGCAAATAACATGTACAGAATGACAATCAAAACAAAAGCTTAATAGGGATCAAGGTTAAGAATTTTTCTGTAATTAAGTAAAACTCAACAGAAATGGCTTTAAGCACATTTTATTCTCAGAAGTCAAGTGTTTCATCTCCCGTGCAAGATTTACAGGGTATAGAATTGAATTTTTAATAATTAATAAAATTTATGTTTCAGCTTTGGAGACTTAATTTATCCATGTTTGGAGATCCCTAACTGATCCTGACAATTTACTCAAGGGGGAGAAAAAGCTTAGTCCAGATTAGTGGGGTCCCATTATACAAAATTTATTTTCTCCTAAAGAATCCTTTAAGCCCCCTTCCTTTAGATGCTATACACAGTTTACTTCCTCTTAAAGAATCCTTTAAGCCCCCTTCCTTTTGAGGCAGCTTTCGCCTCCTGTTTCCTCTGTTTTTCATCTTCCTTCTTTTTCCTTTTTTCTTCTTTCTTTCTCTCTTTTTCCTTCTTCTTTTCTTCCTTTTCATTGTCAAACTCCTCCAGAAAATTAGGATTTTGTTCCAACATGACTTCTATTCTGTTAAATAAAGAGGTTAGTCATAATAAGAGTGTATATTACTGTGAACTGTTATTTTCGTGCCAGAAATATTCCTGATTTTTAGCGACCTACTTTTCTTCAGGAATATTTATCACTGTGATATATTTATTTTCCTTAAATTGTTAAAATATGTTAATTTTCTCAGTTTTCAATTGCAAATATTAATCGTCATGGATTGATTCCAAACTGACGAATCGCAAACAAAAGATAACACAAATAAATAATAGTTGATTTACAGTACTGTAAACCACTTATGTTCATGAGTGAGAAATATTCGCAAGTTGGCGACCTACTTATAGTCGCGAATATCACATATTCAGAACATCACTGCATTGAATTTATGAAGGTACGGTACATATATTAATGTAAACAGGAAAATTACCCTACCCCACCCCCTGTAAATATCTCATTAAGAAGCTGTTTAGAGATACTTGCCTGCTGTGAATATTTAGAGATACTTGCCTGGTGGAGATAATAGTTACATAGTCTTTTAGTGACAGGGTATGGGATGATACCTGGTTAGTAAATTTCATACCTGGCGAGGCGGAGCCGAGTCAGGTATGAAATTTACTAACCAGGTATCATCCGATACCTTGTCACTAAAAGACTATGTAATGAATTTTCCCCATCGATGAAACATTTACGTTTTATCTGTTAGTTTATAAATGGTTTTCTCTGCTAAATGCTTCATCACGCTTATACTGTGCCTATTATGACGTCACGTTTGTGTTTGTGACGTAATACATCGACCGGATAAGATTTACAACTGACCGGGTATAAGTAATCCACCACCTTCACATGACAGACTTCAACCAATCGTAAGCCAGGATTTCACGGAAAAATCGACAGAGTGGGGTAATTAGAGATACTTGCCTGGTAGAAATATTTTCCTGGTAGAGATATTTTGAGATACTTGTCTGCTGAAGATATTTATATATACTTGCCTGTTGTGATAAATGTGCTGTGTGTGCTGCTCTGGGATTAGGAAGGGGAGGTAAGAGGTTCAGGAGAGTGAGAGATAGGGGAGGTAACTTTAGCCTGGTGCTGTATTATTCTATCATCGTACCTAAACAAAACAATATAACATTATTCACAATAAATACAATAGCAACAAATATCAAAGCAGTGTTATAATACTGGAAAGCAAAATATTTATGATTTAATTTTCTAATTTTTTTCATGAAATCCTACTAAGATAATTAGCAATTTATAATAAACTAGCATGGAGAAGCAGTGAATTCCAATTGCTACTAAATAAAGCAGTGAGAAGAAGTTTTGTGAATGTTTTATTTCTCAAAGCTGTTCAAAATAGTATTTCTACAAATCAATATGCTTAATAATTTCTACACAATTTTTTTTAATCATACTGATTTTAGATACATTCTCAAGTTTAGCACCTACATTTGATCCACTCCTCATTTATTAATTTTTGTTTGATCCACTCCTTTGGATCCCATACTTACTGTTGTACTTGTTCTGGGACAGAAATATACTCCATGGGAATGATCTGACCTAGTTCTGACAGCGACCGGACAAACCGCAGCTTGGAGGAAAATTTGGCACTGGAAGAAAACCAACCAGATTTTGTTATTTTTACAATTTTATCCTGACAATCTTGATTCAATTTGGTAATATAAGCTATTCTGACAATTTTGATTGTGTATGTGTTACCATATGGTAATAAATGTGCAATATTTTCCTGACAATTTCTAGAAAGGGCCATTTGGTTCACTATCACATCAATCTACACTGAGGTGTGGGTCAATAGTGTGATGATAGCAAGCGCAGCAAGTGTCGCGAAGCGACGCTCGTCACTGCGAGCTCTTAAAGCAACGCCTGTGCGAAGAGAAAATTCGGACTACTGCACATTCATTCGATAGAATTTTTTGACGCAGTAATTTGGACCCACAATGCATCACTTGTTTTAGCTACCTTCTCACGAGAATAACAGCAAAAGTTCAACAAAAAGTTTACTCGCCTTGATTTAATATTGATACATATTGAAAACAAATAGTAAATGAAAGGTTCTTTATTAAATTTCAGCACTGTTCAGGTTTTTTATTGCTTTGCAAATTACATACGACGTCATGCGACGTCAGTCTAAACGCACCAAATGTCACGTGCGGTTTGACGAGCCCGATCTAAATTAAAACAATAAAAGAGTTTGCGCCCGCTCTAATGGTCGCACCCTCAACATATTATGTTCATGTAGTATAAATTACTAAAAAGAATTTCTGACATATTAGGCTATCTAAATTTAATTCTCTGGTTCTCAGGCCAATTTTCTCCAAAACAGACGCGGAAGGGCTGCATGTTATTTATCATTTTATTGGCAATAAAGTAGATGAGGGAGGTATTTTTTTAAATTTAATTTTTCGAATTTTCTTTAACATAAAGATAATGTTTTTAATCACAGATATACTTTCCATTTCTTGCCAAAAATTTCTGCTTTATCCATTGCTAATCAGCATGTAAACATCGTAGGTAATGTCTTCAAATGTATTTTCAAACAAAGTAGCCAAAATCTCATTGCAAATGGCCACCTGAAGTGATATTTGAATACTAAACTATGAAACAAATGAGGTCGGAATGTTTTTTTCCGGATTAGTCTCCGCAATACCAACTTTTTATTTTATCAAAAATACAAAAAAATTAGCAATGCGGCTACCTCAAAACGGATGCGCACGGGCCTGAGAACCAGAATTTCAATTTTATATGGCCTTATTTTTGCAAGATATTCATTAAAGCTTTATTAGCAAAACAAAATTTTCATAAAACGGTTGCTGCTGCAAGTATGAAATTTTTGTGAGCACACTTTCTCATGTAATTGTGCTAATTCAAATTAGTTCTCGCAAATGTGAAGTGATTTACAGTAATGACAATGAAGCAATCGTACCATGATGATAAAGAAATGCAGTTCACTATTCTCAAATTGACATCCCATTGTTGCATCACTTCATCGTAATTGCAAAATTGCTTCATTGTCATCCCATAACCGTGTCATTGATCCAAGAAGTGATGCTTGATAGTGCAAAAGTGAACTACTTGGCCCTATTGTTTTGAGTATATACCTGATAAATGGTCTGGTCATCATGACTATAGTTCTAAGCCACAGAGTGGGATGAATCAGCATTAAGGACTTCAGATTCTTCCTCAATCTTTAAAAAAAATCAGATATTTTATAACATTTTAACACATATAAGTATGCAAGTATTCATTTTAGTGAATTTCATGCGAAAGTTTACAATTTACAGTTCAGTTGATATTTGGAGAGAAATTATCTTTTTACACATGTTATATTGAACTATTTTTAAACTGGAAGAAAACATGATCTTTGCAAACTCATTCCAAAACAGTTTTATTTTCTAGCTTGAATATTGAATGACCCCTGACCTTCTGTCAATCATCTGGTAACATTTTTTCAGCCAACCAAAGCTTGGCATCTGTCGCCGTGGTGTGGCTCCATGGAAATAAACAATCATGTAGTCCTCGGCAACCAGGGTCTCCAACGTACTTATCACATACCTGGAAAAAATATTTATTGAGATCAATAGATTTCACAGGAAAAATTTTTCTCTAAAAATTGGGCATTAACTTTTTTAACTATATAATCAAATATGTGCAATTACTCAACAAAATACTAATAACTCTAAGAATTTTTAAAACCTTCCATGTGTATAGAAAGATAATTCTTTGATGATGCATTCTTAACAACTGAATTTAATAAAAGTTACTTTATCATATGGATAAGACAAGTTTAACTGTTTAATATGCATACTTACATAAATAAATTATCCATCACATACTGATAATCTTTCCTACTGTGGTCTGGTAAGTAACATCCCGAGAAAATAATAATGGCATTTAGTCCCTCTCCATAGTAACCTTAAAAAGTTAATACACATTTGTATGGATTAGCATTAGCAATAAAAAATATAAATACAACAACACATGTACTAAAATGATTATTCAAACAGTGATTTATGGCTGAAATACCCAGTATACTGAAATATGTTTCCAAGGCAATTTCTGATAGAAAGCAGACCAAAACAGCAGTTGATTGCATCATGACTTATCAAGTCACAAAAGGAGAATGGTATTGACATCTAACATGTTTATTAATAAGAGTTATTTCCCTTTGTTGGTATTATCTGATGTCACCTGTTGCTAGATACAATCAAAATAACAGTACATGTAGCACCTTTACAGGACAGTATATACATGACTGTATGACAAATGAAATATATATGTACACATTTATTTTGTTTTCCACATTGCCCCATACTATGCCAGTTAAGGAATTATGGTACAAAATTGTCAAACTGTGTAAGGTTTAATGAATATATATACAGATAACTTACTTAGGATGCAAGATATGCTGGCAAAAGGGATAATCTTTGACAATGTGAAAGTCCTTGTGAAAAGATAGTAATTAATTAAGACCTTGACCTATTATAAAAATACAGTATTTACATTGCACTTGGACCTTACCTCCATGAGAGAGGACCTTTTTATATGGCTCAATGACCTTGAGGTCAATCTTCATCTGTTTTCCTCCGATCTCCACCCCCTTCCAGAGTTTAGACTCGCGGTATTCATCCCGAGCAGAGAATTCAGGGAGTGGATCCGACCGTTTGATAGGTGTATCATCTGGAATGAAAAACAATAAACTACATTCAATAGCACACCTATGTTATCTTTTCCATAAATATCATCTACATTGAACACTATAGCTAACAAATTTTTTCCCCAAACTTCTAAAATTAAATTTTAAAACACCAGAATTTAAAAAAAAAGCTTACCAGCCATGTCACATATAAGCTACTTATGTTATTTAGCTTCCTTGTTCCCTATTAATATTATTATTTCCTCCTTTTAAAGTTTATAATACTACTTGTGTTTTACCTTATAGGAATATACAGGGTGCAGTAACTGTCAACTTAAGATAGGCTTTATTTAAGAATAAAAGATATGGGCAAATAGTCACGCATTTTAAATGTCGGGTCATGCTCAGTCAACATTTAAATGAAGGGCAAAGGTCAAAATTCAAACGGCTGAAGAGAGGACTGAATTTTTACAGAAATTTGGACAAACAGACCAAATTATGGATATTTTGTAGAAAGAAATTAATAGAAGTGAATATGTACAAAGGAACAGAACAATATACTCATAAGACTGTAATACGAGGGTTGATCCAAAAGTAATGTCACACCTTCGATAAAATTGCTTCTAGTCTACGTAAACTAATAAAATTACACATGATGGTAGCTACATTGATTTCAAATCAGTCCTGAAAAATTCAAATTGAAATGATTTATACTTTTCAAAATATTGAATTATATACAAAGTGCATTTATGGTAGTCGCCGCATCTCAATAACGTCATATGACGGATATGCGCCGTCACACAGTTTTAAAAACACTTCCCCGTCGTTTCATTAAAAAACTAATATTTGATAACACATTCACACATTTAAATTTCTTTAAGAATTATTGTCACCAATTGTACACTCTATCAGTAATTTAGTCCTTCATCAAAATTCTTTGAACAGTACTATAAGACAAACTTTAAAGTTTCTCATACAATGTATCACTCAAACCGCGTGACACGAATCTCTTTTTGACAACGTCAGCGCGCCATTGAACGTTTCCACCCGACCTCGTATCTTTCGGTCTTTCTGTCCTCAGCTGATCAATTAATTACCCATGGCCCGCCAAAAATCTCTGACACCATCTATGAACAAGTCTAGTTTTATCATTATTTCCTCTGCTAGTCTGATTTACCATCGCAACTGATTCCAACTGCGATTTCCCGATTTTGAAGGGAAAACGCATTGAAACACAGTCGGCGTTTTATTCAATTTTGACATTTCCTTTCTTCAATACATCAGAAATAAACAACAATGTTCATGATAAAAAACAATGTCGCCATTTTAATTTCAACTAAAGAATAGAATCGAAAAGGTCAATTTTGTCTTTTTTAAATTTTTGGGCGATTAGACGCTTTTTCAAATGCCTTTTTTAAATGTGTTTCTCTTTTTTATTCTAACAATATACACTTTAAAACACGACGTTTAGTTTTGACGTGGCGACACCCCCTATGTTTAATATTTTAAACGTCTATAAAATGAATTCAGTAAAACATTTTTGAATGAAATTTTCAATTTTTATTAGATTTCTTTTTCTGCATCTTTTGATGCATTATATTTGATAATGTGACGCCAAATATTAAAGATGTGGACACAGTGACATTACTTTTGGATCAACCCTTGTATATACTGTGGTGTTACAGACAGACAGATATAACACACTTACTCTCCCACTCCAAACCCTCAGCTGGATCCACCCCGTCATCGTCTAGATCATCACTCAGGATGTTAAAGTTAGTCGTGATCTTCTTCTTGGGGTGGGCACTTAGCAGGGAAGGCCGCACTGTGTATAAAATAAAATAATGTCAGCCAAGTAATAAAAGTGTAAAATCTATTGTGAAAGTGTGTTTTATTTCAGATAACAAGGGCTGCACTGCAATTTAAAGTAGTGTAATAGCTGTAAGGAAGTCAAGAAATTAATTCACAACACATTTGGAATTAGATGTAGCTTCAGATGGCTTTGACTAATTTAAAAACATCGCTCCTTTTCCAAAAATGTAATGGCCTACCCACCCCCCTGACCCTCCTTTTTTTACAACAACTAATATAAATATGAAGAAGTGTAGACTTGAGATTTTAATGTCTACCTGGGGATTGCTCTGTACTGGAGTTA
>NW_026938468.1:0-8366 GCF_032062105.1 Saccostrea cuccullata
TCGCTGCATCCAATTTATCCATCTGCGTAAAAAAAAAATGAACAAGTGGGTTTCTGTGTAAACACATAAATTTAACGTTGCAGATGTAAACAGTTATCAATGGGTTCTTTCAATTTTCTCTCTTTGATTATTCGAATACACTGTTTGTCTTCAAATTGTTTTCAAGACGCTCATTTATTTTTCGATTAAAAGATAAGTGCAGATTGTTGTTGACTAGAGGCTGGGAGAATCTGTTATTGTCTTCCGTAAACAATGCAATAAACTTCGAGTATTTCGCAAGCCAATGATTCATTAAGTTGAGAATTTTTTATCCAATATTTGGCAAAAAAACGTGTCCCTATGCTCTAAATTTTCTTGATTAAGAATCAGATATGTAAGTATGTTCAATAAAAAATTTCTCCAAAATATAGTGGTGACGTTGATAAAGCTTCCTGATTAAAATATACACTGTAGTTCTGTTAAAAATATCATGAAAACCTAAACTGGTACATCATGTAGGAAATTAGATGGGTATTGAAGAATGAGACAGTTTCGGAGAAAAAAACGTGATCGAGGAACTGGACCAACATTTCCAATGGATCTATTGGGGCCATAAGGGAAAATTCTCCTGTAATCTTATGAAAAAAGTCATAAAAATTATCTTTTAATAAGAAACTAGATGCTGTCATGAGACAGTAATACCCGCACTAAGGTGTTTGCCTCTAAATACACAATCCTACGGGCGGCTTACCAAGGAAAAAGTCAAAATAATTCTATATAATTCAGGCACGTAGCATCGTTTTTGAAAGTGGGGGGGGGGGGGCAACCTGAGAAAAATTTTTTTACTAACCTAAAAAAATTAACAAGGAAAAAAAATGAAATGGGGGGTGGGGGGGTGGGGGGGTGGTGGCCACTTTTTTTTCAAGGCAAAATTACTTTCACTTCCAATTTTTCCCATATTTCCTTGCAGTATATACTGTGGTTAAAAGTGGGGGGGGGGGGGGAGGGGGCAACCATCTTTTTAATGGACATTTTCTTATAGTATAGGTAATGTTGGGAAAAAAAGGGGGGCAGCCCCCCCAAGCCCCCCCCCCCCGTTGCTACGTGCCTGTAATTTACATATGTATTCATAAAATTGGGTATGAAATTATCCCTGTGGCCTATAACTCAGAACCTCTTATATTTATTTTACATGCTTAATTCATTATATACCAGTTTGAATTCTATTAATAATGTAAATTAGATTTTGATAAATGTTTTGCTCATATTAGGACCTTTTTAAATTTAGTAATCCCCCCTCTCGACACCACAATCACACAGTACATACTTTTGGGAATAGGCTAGATGGAACAGTTTTGTTAAAACAGTGTTTGTTATGAATTAATTTAAAATTTGTTCTTGACATGTAAATTCTACATCACATCACGTTGCGTCACCCATTATCATATTTTTAGATTAAACTCCATTCGGTACACCTCGGCCGATTCCCACTTCATCTAATAAGGGGACGGAATCGACGGCACGGAGGTTTTCCGAATGGAATATCATTATAACATGCTGCAGAATGGTGTGCTTTGGATTAATTCATTTTGTGTTATAATTGGATTTATATTTCATGAAGTTTACAGGACCTATGGAGGTCGGTAAGTACAAGTTTAAGTATAGTGGGGGTAAAATAAACCCAAACAATTCGGTTAAAGTTCAAAAAGGGTCAAAGATCATCACATGCCACACTAGACGAATTTCATATTGTGAAGTTATCTCCCCTTGTCGATGTGACATTCAGTTACTGCCAATACTGGTGCGGATCCAGAATTTTTTTCGGGAGTAGGGAGGGGGGTTCACATCTCAGTCAAAATATTCATGCCTAGAATTTCCTGACAAGCAGGAGAAAAAAATCATACACTGAAAATGTCTGTATATTTGTCTGCAGAAATTATAACCTTGCACATAAGTTTTAAGTGGGATGGGCTAGATACAATTGGCTTCCACATTTTATAGGTTTATTTCTTGTGACAATTAAGACCTTTTATTTGGGTACCATTAATTTTTACCTCTGATCACTTGACCTAGAATACACATTTTTACAAGAAAAATACCAAACTTTAAACTTGGCCTAAATTTTGATCAGTAGGTACTAGGGCTTTCATGCTTAACATGTGTATTCATTGTGAACTGTCAACAGGTATAAATATGTTTGACCTTGACCGTAGAGTTTGAACCACTTAAAAAATTAACCTTGGCAATTAACTTTTGAAGAGGAAGTACTAGGGATTACTTATTTCACATGTGCATTCCTTGTGACAAGACTTTTTTCTGATACCAACAATTGAACCTTTTGACCTTGACCTTTGAGTTTGACATATATTTGAGAAACTTCAACCTTCGCCATAGGCTACCAGACAGGGACATCAGTGTTTCACAAACACATCTTGTCTTCATTATTATTTGGTGGTGTATCCATATGACGGAAAAATTCCAATGAGATATGTATTCACAACAAACAAACAAATTACTAAAGAAAATATAAAACATGAATATGTTGGTCATGCATATCTCTGCATGAAAAAAACCCCAGCTTTTCAAGTACTGCAACCATATTGTAACCCTTTCAAAACACTCATTTGAGCTTTTCTGGTTTCCTTGTCATATAACGTCTGTTGTGACATGTTGTCCATCTGTTTGTCTGAAAACTTTTTACATTTTTAACTTTTCTAGAACCACTGGTCCAATTTTACCCATGCAATTCATATAGAAATATGTACATTTGTATGTCAGATTCTTCTTCCGCTGAATAAAATTAACCTTGGTTATCACGGTCATATCTACTGAATGAGAAGAGACAAGGCATTCATATTAAACTTATGTACTAGTATTTACCTTTGAGAATGGCATGGTTTTTTTTTTTTTTACATATGACCTAGAAGTTTGACCTACTTGCAAAAAAATTAAATTGTTATAAATTTATCATTTTGAAAGAGAAAAGTTAGGGCATTCATATTATAATGCATGTATATTATTACCTGTGATAAGATCTTTCCAAATGAATCATGACTTTTACTCTGTGACCTTGACCTTGAAGCCTAACCTACTTTTCAAAAATGTTGCATTTGCTTATAACTTTTGATTGAGATGAGATATGACTCTCACATTTGACATTTGTACATTAATTACTCATAAAAATTCAAGACGTTTCCCAGCTTGCAATGTTTTTTTTACTCTTTAACGTTAATGTTTTACATAATTTTCAAGATATTTAACTCTCCTAAAAGATGATTAGGCTTCTGAGTAACATTAAGGAGGACTTCAGGAAAGACAGGACTTTTTGCACAAAAAATGTAATTTTCCACCCCCATTTGACCTCCCAGGGCAATATCAAAATTCCAAAACCTTGCTGCACATCTACATGACACTACCAACCATCTCCCTAAAGATGATTAGGCTACTGTGTAAAATGTAAGAGAATTTCAGGGAAGACGGGGCTTTTTGCATAAAAACGTCATTTTTTTACCCCTATTTGACCCCCCGGGGCAAAATCAAAATTCCGAAACCTTACTGCACATCTACATGAAACCACCAACCATCTCCCAAAAGATGATTAGCCTACTGTGTAAAATGTAAGAGGAGTTCAGGGAAGACGGGGCTTTTTGCATAAAAAACGTCATTTTTCGACCCCCATTTGACCCCCCCGGGCAAAATCAAAATTCCGAAACCTTACTGCACATCTACATGACACCACCAACCATCTCCCAAAAGATGATTAGCCTACTGTGTAAAATGTAAGAGGAGTTCAGGGAAGACGGGGCTTTTTGCATAAAAAACATCATTTTTCGACCCCCATTTGACCCCCCGGGGCAAAATCAAAATTCCGAAACCTTACTGCACATCTACATGACACAACCAACCATCTCCCAAAAGATGATTAGCCTACTGTGTAAAATGTAAGAGGAGTTCAGGGAAGACGGGGCTTTTTGCATAAAAAACGTCATTTTTCGACCCCCATTTGACCCCCTGGGGCAAAATCAAAATTCCAAAACCTTACTGCACATCTACATGACACCACCAACCATCTCCCAAAAGATGATTAGCCTACTGTGTAAAATGTAAGAGGAGTTCAGGGAAGACGGGGCTTTTTGCATAAAAAACGTCATTTTTGACCCCCATTTGACCCCCCGGGGCAATATCAAAATTCCAAAACCTTACTGCACATCTACATGACACAACCAACCATCTCCCAAAAGATGATTAGCCTACTGTGTAAAATGTAAGAGGAGTTCAGGGAAGACGGGGCTTTTTGCATAAAAAACGTCATTTTTCGACCCCCATTTGACTCCCCGGGGCAATATCAAAATTCCGAAACCTTACTGCACATCTACATGACACCACCAACCATCTCCCAAAAGATGATTAGCCTACTGTGCATGATGATTAGCCTACTGTGGATAATGTAAGAGGAGTTCAGGGAAGACGGGGCTTTTTGCATAAAAAACGTCATTTTTCGACCCCCATTTGACCCCCCGGGGCAATATCAAAATTCCAAAACCTTACTGCACATCTACATGACACCACCAACCATCTCCCAAAAGATGATTAGCCTACTGTGCAAAATGTAAGAGGAGTTCAGGGAAGACGGGGCTTTTTGCATAAAAAACGTCATTTTTCGACCCCCATTTGACCCCCCGGGGCAATATCAAAATTCCAAAACCTTACTGCACATCTACATGACACCACCAACCATCTCCCAAAAGATGATTAGCCTACTGTGTAAAATGTAAGAGGAGTTCAGGGAAGACGGGGCTTTTTGCATAAAAAACGTCATTTTTCGACCCCCATTTGACCCCCCGGGGCAAAATCAAAATTCCGAAACCTTACTGCACATCTACATGACACCACCAACCATCTCCCAAAAGATGATTAGCCTACTATGTAAAATGTAAGAGGAGTTCAGGGAAGACGGGGCTTTTTGCATAAAAAACGTCATTTTTCGACCCCCATTTGACCCCCTGGGGCAATATCAAAATTCCAAAACCTTACTGCACATCTACATGACACCACCAACCATCTCCCAAAAGATGATTAGCCTACTGTGTAAAATGTAAGAGGAGTTCAGGGAAGACGAGGCTTTTTGCATAAAAAACGTCATTTTTCGACCCCCATTTGACCCCCTGGGGCAAAATCAAAATTCCAAAACCTTACTGCACATCTACATGACACCACCAACCATCTCCCAAAAGATGATTAGCCTACTGTGTAAAATGTAAGAGGAGTTTAGGGAAGAAAAGTGTGACAGACGGACGGACGGACATGAGTAACAACAATATACCCGAACTTTCTTTAGAAAGTGCGGGTATAATAATAAAAACATAGATATGATGGTGAAAATGCAAATATTTTTTTCCCATTTGGTTGTATATGAGTGTGTCTGATGAGTTCTGTCTTGGCCACTCTTGGCTTTTGCCAGAGTTTCTCCCCTGTGTTCGTTTTCATTTTTTATTTTTATGTTTTACTTATTCTTAATTTAAGATAAATGCTTATGATTCAATTATATAATGAAAACTTAAATACGGAAAATATTCAATTGTTTTCAGTATCCGCGGATATAAAATTTACAATTTCATCAGATTTAGTTAAAACAGGACCAAAATTCACTAAATACATGTCTTAGCATAGGAATGAAATAATTTCCTTATCTAAAATAATTTTCTTATCTAATTACCTTATCTAAAATCTAAAGTATAGCCTTTTACTAAATATCGAGAATGAAATCGCTTTTCAAAGCATTTATTTGTTATCATTTTCATCATAATAATGATAACGTACATGTATGTAGAATAAATGTTTTGTAAAATGTTTTGTAAAAGATAGCTTACGTATTTAAATTATGTAATAATAGTGATGTAAATACATGCACAATTCCAACACATTAATTGAACTCCAGTATACGTCTACTAGATTTTATTAAAATTAACAATATGGCTGTTGTTCATGAACGTCCAAATATCATCTAGAACGAGCAATTCATTAAATTTGTATTTGATGTGGACTCTGGAGTAGACTTAGGGCCAGGGGTCGGATAACTTCAGATCTTCTCCTCACAATATTCATTGCATACTGCATTATATCAGTATTGCTTTTCCCTGTACAGTAATTTATTTCTAGTTCTGACACTGTTCTGAAAGCTTAGAAAGTGAAAATATGACATTATTTTACCGAAATAGTGTGCTCCAGATTATTTTACTAATGCGGAACTAATACACCAGCTCAAATGATCCTTTGAACTAAAACCAAACGGTATTTAGTTCAAGGTCAATGTAAAAACATTTTTTTTATTATTTAAGCCCATGTACTAGTTTTAAGAGTGATACTGATATTCTTATATTTAATATATGCATTACACGACACACTTGCGAGCTCTTGTACGAGTTGTGAATCACGACTTACTTTTGCAGAAGCAATAAAAAAAGTGAATCCGAGATTCCTTCTAGGAACCAAAACACATAAGCTTTGTTGTCCTTTAGAAGGCATCCTTATTAAGGTCTTCCGTTTCAGACGGAAGACCTTATAGTGATTCTACTGTTTTTTCTTATTAAGGTCTTCCGTTTCAGACGGAAGACCTTATAGTGATTCTACTGTTTCTTATTAAGGTCTTCCGTTTCAGACGGAAGACCTTATAGTGATTCTACTGTTTTTTCTTATTAAGGTCTTCCGTTTCAGACAGAAGACCTTATAGTGATTCTACTGTTTTTTCTTATTCTTATTATTATTTTTTTCCCCAAATCTTGTCGGCAGGATTTCTCAGAGATGGCTGGGCGGATTTTCCTGAAATTTTCAGGGATGATGGAGAATGCAAATACCCCGAGACGTTTTTTTCATTTTTTCAAAATTCACTTCCGGTCGTCAGATATGTCCGATTTTCACTTTTTTCAAAAATATTTAATCCGAGTGAGATTTCAGAAACGGTAAGAGATTAAGGCACCAAACTTACAGGGGTGATAGATCTTGATAAGTAGGCAAATCCATTTGGGTTAAGATCGTCCGCCGTCACTTCCGGTCGTCACAGGAAGTGTTCGTAAATATCGAAAATTTCAACTCTTCTTTATTGAAACTTTTTTTGCATCACATTATAGCATCTTGCTTGTAGAGTTGAAATATATCAGTCTCGTCGGAAACAAAAACGGCAACTTCCGGTTATAAGAGAATAACTACATAATTTGAGTATTTTTCTTTCCCATAAATATTTTTTATACTTTAAATACTTGTATTGATTTTTGGGTATGTTATTTAGGCTGCAAATGTCTACAGTAATGTCAAATATCTTTTTAAAATTCACTTCCGGTCGCGTGATTTCCTGTCCTCAAAATGAGAACTTATCATAAAGAGATCTCGTAAATGGTAAGAGATGAAGACACCAAACTTATAGGAGTGGCAGATCTTGATGAGTAGGGAAAACCTTTTGGGTTAAGATTCTCCACCGTCACTTCCGGTCGTCACAGGAAGCGATCTGAGAAATCGAAAATTTCAACTTTTCTTTCATGAATTTTTTTTGAAACTTTTTTGCATCACATTATATCATCTTATACGTAGTTTCGCAATATGTCAGTCTCATCAGAAACAAAAACGACAACTTCCGGTTATAAGAGAAAATCTGCATATTTTCAGCATTTTTCTTTCCCATAAATATTGTTTTTAACTTTAAGTATTGGTGTTGATTTTTGGATATGTTATTCAGGGTGCAACTGTCTACGATAACGTCAAGTATCTTCGCAAAATTCACTTCCGGTCGCGTGATTTTCTGTCCTCAAAATGAGAAGTTATCATAGCTAGATCTCATAAACGGTAAGAGATGAAGACACCAAACTTAGAGCAGTGGTAGATCTTGATGAGTTGGCAAATCCATTTGGAATAAGATTGTCCGACGTCAATTCTGCTTGTCACAGGAGAAGATCAAATAAATTAAAAATTTCAACTTTTCTTAATGGAATCTTTTTTAGAATTACATTTTAGCTTCTTATTTGTATTTTCGAAATATGTCAGTCCGAGAAAAACTGCATAAATTGAGTATCATACTATGCATATAAATTTTTAGGACAAGTTACTAGTATTCAGACTGCAAATGTCTATAGTAACCTCAAATATCTTTTTTTTAATTTACTTCCGGTCACATGATTTCTTGTCCTCAAAATGAGAAGTTGACATTACGAGATTTCTTGAACTATAACATATCAAGACACTAAACTTATATGAATAATAAACCATGAAAATTGGGCAACACATATAAGGTAAAATGTGTCCGCCGTCACTTCTGGTCGTCACTGAAAGTGATAGAAAAATTGAAGTGATTTTGATAAATGTTATTAAGACTATAATAATCTTAAGTAACGTCGAGA
>NW_026938469.1:0-8565 GCF_032062105.1 Saccostrea cuccullata
TTTATTTTTCTTGAAAGTTTCTTTATCCAGTTGTAGATGTTTGTTTCTGTTTCCACCACTCCCTCGGGATACTTGATGTGTAACAGATCGAATTTCGTGGAGCCGTCGCCGATTTTGAACTCCTTTTTGGATTGTTGCACATTTTGTATTTCTTTAAAAATGACGTCTTCGTTTAAATCTTTACATTGCATAAACCCATAAGAAATGTCTGAATCCAAAGATGGGTGATTTATGTTCAGGCGAAGGTAATCGTTAGGATCACACTGCATTTTCGATTTGAAGTCCTGTAACATGTTTTTGAATAATCGTAGAAGGAAAGCTGTGCTTTCTTCTTCTTCTGGAAATTCATCGAAATGAACGACATATTCATTTTCATGCGCTTTAAATTTTTGAGAGGTCCATTTTTCAGCTAGTCTCATGTGATAATACTCCGAAATGGGTTTAGGTGGTAAATCTATTTCTCTCTCGGTACTTTTTCGTTTCAATATGCGTCGAGCCTGTACCTGTTTTTCTCTAGTAGAATCCATGTCTATCAGCTGATGGCTGTGAGGGTAAAATGAACCCGAAAGTCGGGAGAAAACCGTATTTATATACAGTGGATGACGTCATAATGCACAGGTAAGTTTTTGCACACGGCCCTAAACAAACTTAGCTCGCTGCCAAGTATTTACCTGTGTAGTCAGCATATTTTTTTTTTTTTTTTTTGCACACGGCGCATTTAGATGTATAGTCAGCATAAAAAAACGTAGGTAAAAGGTATTTTTGCACACGACCCAAGATAAATCCAAGCTATATATATAAACCAGCGCTGGACATTGATGATCATTCTGTGTGAGTACTTGGAATTGGACACAGGTAAAAAATGGAGCAGACAAAAAATATGACAGAGGAAATGGAGTATTGTTGGTCTATTAACGGAGAACGTTTTGGAGAATGGATGAAAATTAAAGAAGAAGCCATCCAGGATTTTTATAAACGCAACAGAAATTATTTAAAATGGCCACCGAATTTAAAGTACAAAAAATTTTGGTTGGTAAAAAGAGTGGAATTGGATCCTGAAGATTATGAAAAAAATCATGACACCAGAGAGGAAAAATACTGTCTGAAGGAGAGAAAAAATGGATATGATGGTTATCAAAAATACCAATTGAAGATCATGAGTGAACCTTATACAATACTGGAGAAGAGGCCTGGAAAATTCAACTTCAATCGTGTTTTTATGAATTGATAGAAAAGAGGTTTCGGAAAGAAAACAGCCTTCAAGGACTTTTTACAATTGAGCCTATTTATAAAGTGTATGTATATTGTCGCATCCCTTTATCGCCTGAAGAAAAACAATCTAAAGAAAAAGGAGAGGGAAAAAATTAAGAAGACAGTGTATAATTGTATTTTCATTCTGAATAAAATTGAAAAATCAAAATCTGTGTTCTTGTTTTCACCATAGACCTAAATCGAAGGGACTGCCGACTTATGACGTCACAATCACTATCTTCTTGTGATTGCAGCGCCCTCACCGGGATGTATAGAAACAAACTTCCTGTAATGAAATCAATCTTGTCACATCACGGATTTCTGCATTCTTTAAGAAAATAACAAGAAATTAGAAAAATCAATCACTTATCTAAGCTGT
The DNA here is from genome assembly GCF_032062105.1 of Saccostrea cuccullata. Lineage (NCBI taxonomy): Eukaryota > Metazoa > Mollusca > Bivalvia > Ostreida > Ostreidae > Saccostrea > Saccostrea cuccullata. The sequence goes on from NW_026938469.1 coordinate 1,631, forward strand.
CTTCGACGAAATGATCTCGATTTACTACTTCGGAAGTTATAACTTTACGCTATGGAGTCGATGGAAACGTTTTAACTGCAGACATCAGCTGACTACGACGTGACATCCCTTGAATGCTGTCGATTATATTTTACGGTAGTACATGTTTATCTTCTTAATTATTTTACAAAATAAGGACAAAATTTATCTACCAATATTTGAACAACGACCAATTTTAATCTTCGCTGAATTGATATAAATAATAAATACATTGTGAAGTGCCGTTTACCATAAGTGCTTGAGGATGGGACACCCTTTTTGGATATAGACCCTTGGCTTTTTTCTAATAAATAATCTTTCATTGACTTATTTGTGATAAGATCTATACAAAAAATTAGAAAATTTCCTAAAGCAAACGTTCTTTAGAATCTACCCTACACTCTATATAAAAATCAACGAGAGTGGGGTAAAATTTTTATAGAATGTTAGTTTAATCAAATTTTCTTAATATTGATAGGATAGATTTTATCACAAATGTGTCATTCATATATAATTTAAGTGAAAAAGTCTAACAGGCCCTGGGGTCTATATTTATGTGAAAAAGTCTGCAGGCCCGGAGGTCTATTTTGGGGGGGGAGTCCTGTCCTCAAGCACCTGTGCCATTTACAGGTTTTAGATCAACAACTTAATAAAGTGAGACTAAATGTTCCCGTGAATATCTTCATAATTATGTATTTTTAAAAAGTTGGATTTCTGTAATTTATGTAATCGTGTTAATTCAGGATTACAACAAATCATGTTAAAAGAATTTCTAAGAGATTTTTTTTTTCACACATTTTTCCCCATAGGTTTTGTAGATATCCTGTCCGTGTCTCAAATGAGAATAGGGGTCTGCCTTGCACACCAAACTCTATGGAAAATATATTTAGAACATGGTCATGCCATGTACCACCTGGTTTGATGAGTTAAATGCGAAAGAACAAAGATTGGTCACAAACCTGCACAGGATTAAATCAACAAGTGCCAAGTGGTGTGTCCCATGTATGTACAGCTGAGTTGCACATGACTGGATTTCAATGATTTAATTATCATGTTTAGAACTTCAAACATTTTTTCAACTATACTGTGTATATCCAGAATGTGATTATAATTAACTTTTGTATATCATAATAACTCAAAGACAAACTACATCAAATAAATATTAAATAAATAATGTGACTGTAAATGAAATATTATTAAAATCATTGTTACATTTAATTTTAGACTTTTCCTTTTCTATATTGAGCTTATATTGGTGAGCACTGTTTTAGATATAAATGTATGGCATATTTAATGTCTTTTTAAAATATTTATTTTCAATGTAATCAATCACAACTGCAAAAAGCAAAATCATAATCGCTGAGCATCATGTTCAGCAGCTTTGAAGAACAAACAATAGGGCCTAGTAATTATTTTATATATGCAAGATGTACTGCCATTATGATCAAACTGTTTGATCTTGAAACAACTGCTTAATAGAAGTTTTAATTTTACTGTAGCTCAAAACACATAGGCACTTGTAAATCTTATCCTTTTTTTTTCTTTTTATGAAATTATACTCCCTATACCTTGTTAGGTAGGAATTTAGGGAAAATGTTCTTTTTTTATATTAAAAGAATCATATTTAAATGGGAACAACTTTATCCCTTTTAGCCCTATGGTAAATTTCAAACCCTAAAAAAGTTAGACAAGCTGAAAAAAAAAAAGCAAATGTGTATTCATTTCGTACAAACTCGTAAATCCTGTCGGGGGTGGGTTGGGGGGGGGGGGTGTAGGATCGAACTTCTTGCCTACATTATAATAAAAAAAATGGGGTGGATATAGGCTTGCCAAAGAATACTCCTCTTAGTACTCATTACTTGTGTTACTGTACCCTAGTCATGCATAGGGGTCTGTTGCGATATAGCGTTCAAACACTGCTATTAAGCATAAGATGTTTGCTCTTTAAAAAATTCACGTATCAATGGGCCTATCTGTTTCTTATATATGAACTTTTTTTTCATCGAGCAGCATCTTGAGCAACCTCACATGCAATTTGACAGCTTCTCTTTGATCATGGTCATCATCTGTCATGTTAAATACTCAAACTGTATAGCTTTTTATACACTTAAAAACAAGATAAATACCTCAAAAGCTGCTCAAAGAACTCTTTAGTGTATTAGTAAAAAGAATTTGGTACATTCGGCAAAAGTTTAATTCATTCCATGCTAAAATATCTCGACAATGTAGGTGTAAATAACGTAATCTTTGTACTGCCGGATGTTTTCTACTACATCCCGGTGAGGGCGCTGCAATCGCAAACTGCGTTTAGTGATATCTATTGTGACGTCATAGGAGTCGGCGATCCCTTCGCTTTAGGTCTATGTTTTCACTAAAACCAGTTTGAACCGGTTAGGCTAGACTGTCTAGACTCTGAAGCGTGACGTCATAATCACATTCTTGAAATGTTTTTTGCACACGGCGCATTTTTACCTGTGCAGTCAGCATAAACAAAAAAACGTAGTACCTACGTACCCATGTAAACAGTGTAAACAACTCCAGTATTTAAGGCGAATAGGTTAGGGTTAGTTAGGGGGATAGGGTTAGTTAGCAGGGTCTAGGGTTAGTTAGGGTTAGGGTTAGGGTTAGCATAAGCATTAGCGCTAGGGTTAGGGTTAGCATAAGGGCTAGGGTTAGGGTTAGGGTTAGGGGGGATAAGGGGTTAGGGTAGAACTCCACACATGACCCACTTGATCCCCTCAACTCAGAACTGATCACAAATTTCTCTCAGCCAATCAGAATCTTCCCCTAGCGGGAATGCTTATACTACTAACAGTCTTGTTTAAAGTTAACATTTCAACAATTCCATGGTCAGTACAAAGATATTGTCAGCAAATAATTTTTTTCTTGATTTACCCTTCTAATAAAAATCAAATTTTCACTGGCTCCTTTCTTTCGTGATTGCTGCACGACGATCAATTTTTTTTTAAAGTAGTGAAGTTTTGATTTTACAAGCATGGCTGACTGACGTATTTTGATTTTTTCCCTTTTGTCTGATCATGACAAGGAGCACCTAGCAGTGTCAACAGGAGATGATTACTTCTCCATGACACCTGATCACACCCCTGAATTGTTATTAATTTTTAGAGGTAAAAATCATGTTTTCTCTGCTCCCGTTTTAATATATTTCAATGGACACTCTTGAGTTTGATAAGAGTTTGTTATCTTCAAAATATTTAATCAGGATAATTTGTACATCATAGAATTCAGAGTACACCTCTCTGTGTTCATACGAAAGTCGCGCTCTGTTTTTATATACATACAACATGATGGTCAATCGGCCCCCTGAAGTCCATCTCTAAAATGAAAACCAAAGAACCGTAATTTTCACTATCACTAAGTGCTGTTAGCTAAACCCACTCAAAATCTTCAAAATTATAGACAGAAAAATAAAAGACTACTTCTTGACTTATAAACGCAGACAAGGACTGCGTGACTAGACGGCACAAACTAACATAAACAGTGTGACTGATGCATTTTGAGATGGACGTCCGACTACCTGATAGAAACAGACTGATAGACAAACTAACAGACAAGACTTACTGATATACACAGAGGAAAAACTACTTAGAAAAACTTATCTAACAACTTTTAGACAATTGACTAATATTGAAGAGAAGAAACACTTTGATGTATTAACATAACTTCAGGTAGGACACAATAGATAGGCCAAATTTTTCCTGAAATTCAATTTTTTCTGAAACTTTGACATTTTGTTCTTGGATACAAAATCTCTCTTTATACTAGTCTATGATATGAAAGAAATTCAACAACACATTTTTTGCCCAAATAGTCTGAAATATGGCCTATCAGACCCCTGTAAGAAGATTGTGAAATCAGACATTTGACTTGAGAATGAGCCTTATTTTAGAATTATTCATTGATCCATTCAAATTTGTGTAATACTTTTAATAAAGATAACCTTTTTGTTACTTTAAATCAGTAAGTCATATTGATACTGGAAAATATGGGTAAAATATTAAGTAAAAATAGAACATACATTATGTCGGAATTGAAAAATCACATGTAAATATCCGATAGTTTAAGTTTTCTGAAGAGAAAATGTATAATTCAATTTTTACGAAAAAATAATAGAATGATTCAAATGGGTCTTAGAATAAAAAGTGTAAAAATAAGGAAAATTGAACCAGTGGTTTCAGATAATTTGGCGATTTAAAAAATTTCAATGGCAAAAAAACTAAAAGACTCAGAAGATGACGTCACAATTTTTGACCTTTGATCTCTTGATTTGACCTTGACCTTTGTAGTACATAAAGAATGGAGACTCCTTATATAAGTGTCCAAATATCAGCCCTCAACTATTTATGGAACAAAAGCTACACTGCATTTAATAACAGACTGTTACATGCTTGTTTATTGCACTTAAAATGTAAGCTCCCAAGTGTCGACTAATATATAGGGTTTCTTTATTTTTTCACAAACCTGCCAAAACTTATTAATTTTCTTACAGGGGTCATTCATTTTTGTCAATTTAGTAATATTTTTTCTCCATTACTTTTTTAGATATGAGTTAAAATAGAATCCACAGGTATTTTGTCCTACCTTAATCATCAGATATTGTAAACCAAGTTTTTCATGTGCAAGAAATATCTTGGGGGTTTGAGACCTACATCAACTCCTGAATACTAATAGCCATGAACCATTTATTTTGCTCTGTATTTGTAGAGAATATTTCCTCAGTCCTGAAAATCTTGCATACTGAATTTAAACTGAAAAATAGCAAATAAAAGATAACGCAAATAATAGTTGATTTACAATATTTTCTTCATTTTAAAGCAATGTTTTTTTTTAAACATGTTCCTAGTTTAATCAAGTTGAATGTCATTTTGAAATCTCCTGTCTGAAGTGTTCCTAGGAATACAACCTGGACATCAAGAACAAACAGATCTTTAATGAAGAAGATATTGTGAACGTTTTCCCTGTTCCAAACATATTCACCCCAAGGTATTGTGTTTATTACTGACACAGCTTTGAGAAGCATATTGTATAAGTTGCTTAACATTAGAGTTTTAAAATTTAAACTTAAATGAAAACATTGCTTTTACAGGCCTCCGATGCTTATCATTTTTTCAGAGTGGACAGAATAAGATCCAGCGGGGTTTTTTACTGGGGAGGGCTACGACTTGATCAGTGAGGCACTCAATCTTCTGAACAACGTTTTTACGGAGCTCTTCCCCAAAGAAAATCGCCGCGTGTCTTCGATTTCTCGCTCGCCTCAATTACATCATGGGAGAATAGGGAAAGAGGTAGGGATTTAATGCCAGTAGATCTCTCTGTGATCTTTTGTTATTTTTTATTGAAACAGTACATAAAACATTTTACAGCCAGTAGATGGCACTGTAATCATTTTATTTTCATTGAAACTGTACATAAAACATCTTAAATGTTTCTTGTAGGCCATGCTTTCCAAAAGGGCAGTTTTAATGAGTGAACGGGGTCTTGGGCATTGATAACCCAAATACAATCACTGAATATGTAAGTAGAGCTACCGAAGTTGAAATGTTATTTCTAAATTCAAATTCCTGGGTTTTGGAAAACTTAATCTTTGAAATTTATTCTTCAGGCCCATCTTGCCCTGTACTGCTTTGCCAACAGTCAGGTGTCCAGTGCTCTAAGGTTGATATACAGAACACGATATCTGGCTTTACTTTGTCACGGAGAGGATCATCCAGAGGTGGCACTGATTGATGTAAGTACTCAAAGGTCAAACAAATTTAGCACTGGTAGTACTTAATGGTCAAATAGAGATACAAAAACAGTAAACTGTAAATTCTAAGGAGATTAGTAGAACATGTATATTTTTAAGATCTGATTAAAATTTATAGAATATACCTGTATATTTAGTTATAAAATGAGTGGTCTTCTTAGGTTGTTGATGTAAACTGGTAATTAATGCTTGATAATATTACTAAACTCGTCTTTCACAGAGCAATGTTGGACTGATTCTCCACGCTGTCGAGGAGTTTGATTTGTCCCTGAGGTTCCTGGAGCATGCTCTGGGGAAATCAATACAAAGTCAGATTTGTTTTCACCTGAAAACAAAATACATCAATTTATCACTTAATTCTGTTTTATCAGTTAAAAATGTACAAAGAGTAAAATGTCATTGTATTTTTTTTCTATTCAGATATTTTGGTCAAAGAACATGAAGGTTGGAAAGGTTTTTACTTGGTTGCTAGGACTCATTCCTGCCGTGGAGATTTCCCGGGCGGCTCTACAGAGTGAAAAAGAGGCTTATGCCATCTACAAACAAACGGTGAGTGAATTATAATATTACTATTGTATAAACTTTAAGAGTAAATATTAGGATAAATCAGGGAATGAGATGTATAAATTGAAACTGATTATTGTGTATATATTTTTTTTTGCTGGGAGAGGAACATGAGAAAAAACAAAGGAGAGCTCGGGAATGCCTTAAACACCTGACACAACAAGCCGTCGTGTTTTAGAAGAAAATGAACGAGATCTACAAGGGAGAGAAGAGTATAACCTTACCACCCCTCCCATTCAGACTCCCTCTATAGCGAGCGTGCTCGACACTCTAAAAAGTCATCAACGGCATCGTCTTTGTACAAATCAGGTAATTTTCCCCCCATAGCGAGTGTACTTGACACTCTTAATGTCATCAATGATATCTCTTTGTACAAATCAGGTGACTGGAATATAAATAATTTTTTTACCCAAAGGGCTTTGCATTATAGACCAAAGTAATGCTTATGCAAGTATCACTGCTAGAAATGAATAGGTAATCTTGTAGCTGTTGATAATTTTAGTGATAATCTTATATTTTGCACTTAGTCTTGAATGAAAATTTAATAAAGTATGGGGAAAAAAAAGGAATGTTTAAATAAAGGAAA
>NW_026938470.1:0-86386 GCF_032062105.1 Saccostrea cuccullata
AGTACTCTACACAAAGATACGTAAACTAGTGCATCGGTTTTCGATTTCGATGAACGGTGTTGCCATGGTTACTAAAATAGAATTTTCTGTGAAATTCCTTTAAAACACTACTCCTCCTACAGTTTTGGTCTGATTTCAGCATAACTTCGCATGAGATTTAAAGTCCCCTCGCTTTCGCGAAAGCGGGGGACAAAAATATTAACATTTTAAACATTGACAATATAGAAATTACATAGTATTACAACTGTATCATTCTTTTTTAAATATTTCAGATGTCTGATTCTGCAAGAAAATTTTATTGCTGCTTTAACTGTCCTCGAAGAGTGCGGCAAAAATACAGACACAGTATTCCAAAGAAATGTAGGTCAGTCATATCAAAGCTGTCTGGAAGGACACCCTCCGACAGGGATTTCCTTTGCAATAAATGCAAATGTATGTGCTACTACTACCTAAAAAAAAGCACTCCAATTATCCCAGACCACAAAACCATGGTAGGACAGAACCGTCATCAGCATCCCCTGCACCTCCATTTAGCCCAACATCGGTAACACTGCCTTTTCCATGCACATCAAGGGGACATGCAATGTGTTGCATCTGTAAACAACCAGGACCCAAGCTAGTCGTAGTTCCAGTTGACGTAAGGCACCGCATTTTTATTTCAAAGGAGGTTATCATTCCAGCTGGTTCTCGTTGCTGCCCTAAGCATCTTCAAGAAAGCATCCAAGATCTCAATCCTGTTGCTGAAACCACTACCTTCAATAAAACGTCAATTATTCAGCTTATACAGTTTTTACGGTCTGAAGTCATGCGAAGTGAGAAAACTAGACTGGATTTCAACATCAGCGAAAGTCTTACCGACACTGAATATGTAGATCTCCTTGGGATTTCTAAAGCTGCATTTCAAGACTTGTTGATGTATGTTGAGGAAAGGAAAGTCAGATCAACTCCAGCACGAAGCGTACGAACTAGCCTTGCCATATTCTTGATGAAGCTCAGGGGAGGAGATTCAAATCGCATTCTCTCTACCTTATTCAATGTGTCAAAGTCCAGTGTACATAGGGCTATTAAATCAATTAGAACAGCTTTGATGAATGGCAGATTTGTAACAGAGAATCTTGGATTTGGTCATATAACAAGAGAAACAGTCATCAATTCACATACGCGACCATTAGCACAGTCCCTTTTTGGTGATGTAGGAACCCAGCAGGCCATACTTGTCCTTGACGGAACATATATCTACATTAACTAGTGCTAATTGTAACGGGAACCGTTACAGATGTTCCCCAAACGCTCCCCAACTCCCTTCTCGTGCCATATTCCCTGTAAGTTTCATTAAAGAAGGCAAAATCTATGCATTTAAGACGTAAACAACGTTTTCCCAAAAGTATACCAAGTATTTCAAATTTAAGCAATGCAGGCGTGCGCATGTGATTGCATGAGCGTAATGACGATATCATCTTGTCTACACTGTTTTACTCATTTGCACGTGCACGCACGTGCATGATGACCATACCTTCGTGTAGGAGTCCAATATGTCAGTCCATGTTCTTAATCCCATCCTGTTTGGTTGAAAAACAAGGGAGTTATAGCCATTTAAAGTTTAAGCCAATCAGATTGCAGCGCACGAGCATGCGCGTATTTTCATGACAATTATTATATATCATATTGTAGGACATCTTAAAGTATGGTTATGTTTTAAATTTCAAAGCATTTTGTAAAAAAACAGAAAAGATATTGAGATTTTTGTTTCAGCCAATCAGAGCAATGCGCACGTGCACGCACGTGCATACATATGAATGCTGTGCATACCATCCTGTAGGAGTCTTTTATGTCTATCTATGTTGTAAATCCTATGCTGTTTGGTTGAAAACCAAGGGAGTTATACTCATTTAAAGTTTCAGCCAATCAGATTGCAGCGCACGCGCATGAGCGTGATTTCATGAAAAATTTTATATATCATATTGTAGTACATCCTCATGTATGTCTATGTTATAAATTTCAAACCATTTCATCATAAAACAAAAAAGATATTGAGATTTCTGTTTCAGCCAATCAGAGCAAAGCGCACGTGCATGCGCGTGAGTTCATGCAAATTTGACCATGTCATCTTATCTACACAACTTATATATCTTTATATAATGAGTTTCAAAACATTTTATCAAAAAATATAAAAGTTACAACCATATTAAATATATCGGTCATTTTACTCATTGCACGCGCCCGCACGTGCATGCGAATGCGCGCAAAATGACCTTCGTTCGGCACATCTACACAACATGCCTACTAACCCTAAAAAGGTTTTAACTTAGTTTGGTGAACAGTTTCTGAGAACACTTCCGGACAAAAAAGTACCGGAGAAGAAATAAGAAGAAAAAAGAATAATAATAATAACTAGACGAGCTTGTTGCAAAGCAACAAATAAGTCTTCCGTCTAATTCTGAAGACGATGATATCGATATTGATAGACATTTACGGTTATGTGTGCAAAAAACGAGCCATTTACAAATACTTCCGGCCTGACCGGAAGTGACGGTATTTTAACGATTTTAAACGATCTCTGCCTCTGCTATTTATGATTTTGAACAACTTTCCTTCTATGATGCATAACAAATTCTCAACACTTTTTGAGATATCAGAGAAAACGTTTTGGCCCCTCTTGATCCTTTGTTTTAGGGGCCAGCCCTTTTTCTTGGATATCATTTGAAAGATCATGCAATTCTACACTTCTTTTGTTCTATATGTCTTAACAAAACATTTCTAGGTAAAAAGATATCTTCGAAAAAGTGTTGAAAACTTTGAAATTCGTGATACGTCTATTTTCGGGCCACAGCGAGCGCCGACGTGCGGCACTTCCGATAAAAATGAAATACGTTATACATATCTACAGACTTTGGTCTATTATATCTGAAAGTTTCATGTTTCTATCTTGAGCCATTATTGAGAAAGTCTGCGGACAACCAGACCATTCAAAAATCATAAAATCGACAATATCTCCAAACCGGAAGTGACGTCATCAAATCAGAAAAAAATGCATAAGGTTCAAGTAATGTAACATAAGTCCTGAAAGTTTCATGGAAATCCATCAAGCCGTTTTTGAGAAATCGCGTGCACAAAATCGGTAAGAAAAAAAAAAATAATAATAAAAGTGAAAAAGAAACCTAAGAATAACAGTAAGGTCTTCCGCTGAAGACGGAAGACCTTAATAATAATAATAATAATAATAAGAAACAGAGTAAAAACAATATGTTCCCCAACTTCGTTTGGGGAACATAATAACTAGTGCTAATTGTAACGGGGACCGTTACAGATGTTCCCCAAACGCTCCCCAACTCCCTTTTGGTGCCGTATTCCCGGTAAGCTTCATTAAAGAAGACAAACTTGAGACTTAAACAACGTTTACCTAGAAGTGTACCAAGTTCATTCAAATTTTAGCAATGCACGCGTGCGCATGTGAATGCATATGCGTAATGGCCATATCATCTTGTCTACACAACCTATATATTATTTATACTAAATATTAAAGTATTTAATCGAAAAGTTTTAAAAAATACGCTCATTCAAGTGTATTTTTGATTTTACATATTTCACGTGCACGCACGTGCATACATGAGCATGGTGATCATACCTTCTTGTAGAAGTCAATTACATCTATCTATGTTCTAAACCCCATCCCGTTTGGTTGAAAACCAAGGAAGTTATAGCTGTTTAAAGTTTCAGCCAATCAGATTGCAGAGCACATACTTGCACGTGTATGCATGTGCATGGTGTCCATAACATCTTGTAGAAGTTTATTATATCTATCTATGTTCCAAATCTCATCCTGTTTGGTTGAAAACCAAGAGAGTTATAGCTAGTTAAAGTTTCAGCCAATCAGATTGCAGCGCACGTGCATGCACGTGTTTCCATAATAATTGCTATATATCATGTTGTAGGATATCCCAGTGCATGGCTATGTTCAAAATTTCATAGAATTTCGTCAAAAAACAAAAAAGATATTGTCTTCAGTTTCAGCCAATCAGAGCGAAGCGCACGTGCATGCGCGTGAGATCTTGCTATTTTGACCATGTCATATTGTCTATGCTTCTAATATATCCTTATATTACGAGTTTCAAAGCATTTCATCAAAAATTGAAAAAGTTACGTCTATATCAATTGTATTGGGCATTTCTCGTGTTGCACGTGCGCGCTCTTGCAAGCACGTGCGCGCAAAATGACCTTTGTTCGGCAAATCTACATAACATGTCTACTGACCCTAAAAACATTTTACCTTAGTCAGATGTGTAGTTTACAAGATCACTCGAGGACAAAATTTTCCCAGGAATAATAATAATAATAATAATAAGAAACAGAGTAAAAACAATATGTTCCCCAACTTCGTTTGGGGAACATAATAAAAGTGGTAACTTCCAAGTTCCAACGACAGTCCTTCAGTCTTCACAAGGGTAGGCCGCTAGTAAAACCTCTAGTTATTGTGTCCACTACTGGTTACTTTGTTTCTGTGATGGGTCCTTACATCGCCAAAAACAATGACGCCACCATTCTCAACCACGTCATGAAGACTAAAATTGAGGACATCTGCAACTGGGTCAGAGAGGACGACATCTTCGTCATTGATAGAGGATTTAGAGATTCCCTGTACTATCTCGAGCAGATGGGTATCAAGGCAAAGATGCCGTCTTTCATGGTTAAAGGTGAAAAACAGATGTGGACTGAAAATGCCAACACCAGTAGATTAGTGACAAAGGTATAACACAATGTTAGATATTAAGTTCTTTGTTCTTTTAAACATGACGTCCATGGGCCTTGTAGGTCACCTGAGTATTATGTAACAAGTACAACTTTCCAACAAATGAATTTGGTTGGTGTATGAATTATGAAATTAACAATTTTTGAAAGAGGCACCATTGTCATCATAACTATACACTTAACATACTTAGATCATCAGCATATTACCCAGGAGCAGAGGAGAAGATTTTCAAAGAATGCAGTTTTACTATGTAATCATTATAGAGTCCGGGGCTGAGTCCCACCCTAACACTAGAACCCCTGACCCTGGGGCCATGAATTTCAAATTGGTGACACCCATGGAGTCGGTCCATCAACTTTATCTATGATGTCCATTTCTTCCAGTTTCTTTATCTCTTGTTCTAATTACTTTCGTCGGTGAAACGGAATTCTGCGATATGGTTGCGCAACAGGCTTCACTGTTTCGTCAATGTGAAGTTTCAATTGAAAGTCTTTCAGCTTTCCTATCCCCTCAAATCGATCAACAAATCTCGTTTGTATACTGGGTTGGTCAGTACGTTCATTTTGGTCTACAGCATTTATCGTAATCGAAATGAATCCAAGGTTTTGTGCGTCAGCGCAGCTAAGTAAACATCCACTTGCACTCTTCACCACAAGAATTTCAGTGTCGATAATCCTGAGTTTAGATCCTATTTCAGCTCGAAATTTGCCTCTTTTTGGTAACGCCGCTTTCGTTTCGTAAGCATTAACTTTAGCATTTGATTTTGACAATTTAATTGGTTTCTTGCGACTCACTCTTTCAAACGTCGACATATCCATGACAGTAACACTTGCTCCGGAATCCACCAGCATGTCAACTTTAATCCCATTTATTTTGACATTTGCGATAGGCAAAGATTTTGTTGCATAAATTTGTAATCGAAAAGCATATTCTTCATCACTACTGTCATTATCCAAATTGTTTACACGAGGTTTCTTTGATTTAAGTGTTCGTTTGAAATTCCTTGTATCCTGTTTCTGGCCAGACCTACACTGCTTTGCAAGATGTCCGATTTTCTTACATTTGTTACAAGCTTTGTCTTTTCCTGGGCACGGTCTATCTTTATGTGGCGATTCCTTTCCACAATTGCGACACTTACTTGTTGGTTCTCTTTGTTTCCTTTGTTTAGACGAATTCACTTTCCTGTTTGCAGCATTTAGATGTACATCTTGACTCTTATGGTCTTCCATACCGGAGGCTTGGAGTTGTGAGACTTCCATGGCTTTCGCTGAATCTAGAATTTGTTGGAGAGTTAAGTCAGGTTCACGCAGCGCTTTGCGTATCAGGCGACTTGACTCACATCCTTGAATAACTTGTGATTTTATTTCCCTATCTACATCTTCGAACTCAGTTTTCTGCCAACTGTCGCAGTCTTGTATGATAGGAATCCATTATTTCACTTGATTGTTGTTTAGCTTGCCTAAATTTGTATCTTTCGAATTCAAGGTTCTTCTTTGGGTTAAAGTGCTCCGTCAGTTTTGTTTTTGTTGCATCAGAGTCATTTGGCCCTCCTGTGTCCGCAAGAGTATCGAAGATGTTGTAAACTTCGTCTCCTCCATAGTGTAAGAGCATTGCCCTTTTGCGGTCATTCCTTATAATTCCCATAGCAAGGACAAAATTTTCAAATCGCTGGATCCATTTTTTCCAACGCTGTCCTATTGAAATTTGATCTGAGACATCAAACTTTGGAAATGGAGGAAATCCAGTAGCCATTATTGATATTTCTCAGTCAAAATTAATAACTGCTCAAACACTATGTAAAATTATATATCCTCGTCGCCAATGTAATGTTGCTAGTAAGAACAACACATGATTTCGCTTTGGATGCAAATCTATTACTAATTCATACATAGATCTGTATCTGTATATATACGTCGGAGTGACCAATACTGGCTTTTCTACGACGGTAGATAAACAAAGATATAAAATAGCAGAGTTAATATGATATCCTGGGAAAGTATTAGTCCGAAAATTCTGACGTTTTTCTGGCTTTTTTTACGATTTTGATATTTTACATGCCAGGAAAACGTCAGAACCGGCGCCATTACGAAAACTGGGAAATCGCCGCCTCCAACCGGAGGCGGCATTCAGAGGTTGATTTCCGATACTTGTAAACCGAATTAAATGCTGAATTCACATTTTATCAATAGTACAACACCTTTAGTACTCACCAACATCGTTTTTATGTTTCGTTTATGAAATAATATAATCCGATGAACACATTTTATCTGACCATGCTGACTGTTGAGATTTGTTTTCATTTCGTGCATTTTATATTCGTGCAAGTTCTGAATCGGAATGTGGAGTGGTAATTTCTATTCATCGATATTGGTGAGTTCTAGGAGCATTGTGCCATTGATAAATTGTTATTTCGGCATCTAATTCGGTTCCCAAGTATATAGAAAATCAACTTCGGGTGGAGACGGTGAAATTCCCAGTTTTCGTAATGGCGCCGGTTCTGACGTTTTCCTGGCATGTAAAATATCAAAATCGTAAAAAAGCCAGAAAAACGTAAGATTTTTCGGACTAGGAAAGTATAAACATTTGACCAATGAGACGATGCAGTTAAAGATTAAAGCAATTAATGTCTAAAGCATTCAGAGTTTAGCATTAGCAAATATAAACAAACTGCTCGGTTCTGTTTATCATAGACGTTTGCACTTAAACATTACACTATGGTTAGGGCTTATCAAATAAACAAATAATAGTATTTTCATACAAGACAAAAACATTACAGTATATACAAATAGCGGGTAATTTACTACTGATTTATTAAAAACCATTCTACGAACTGGTGTTAATTTTCTTTCTTTTTTTAAACAGTTATCCAAATTTCAAATGAAATATATTAATTTTGTCTTTTTAAAAATTATAATAGGAAATAGAATTTTCAATTAAATAATGAATAACTGCCTATTTTATGGTTTCATATTATGATCAATCGAGTGGCTTGCGTGATATTTTGAAGAATTACACCGCAAGTAATGGGAGCAGTGGGAGTATATGATTGTTCGACATAGTTTAAGAACGACGTATCAAGTGATAGATAGGAAGGATATTGTCGCATTGTTCTTTAAGTATTCGAATATCATAAATACTTCCCAGACCCACGATGCTTGTAATTGGAAAACAACTATATGTTAAACTCTCCAGTACTATAATGGAAATACGCCTGTAAAGCAAATGATATGTACGACAACTTTTCTCCATTTTCCTTCTTTTTGGGGGGGTGGGGGGTTGTGCACCATCTAAGAGACGATTGTAATAGCATTGGCGGTGTTTTTATCTATTTATAAGCCTAGTTCAATCGATCTGGGGCGTATATTGTTTTTGTCCTGTCTACCTGTCTGTTGTCAATTAACTTTTACATTCGCCTAACTTTTGAACCATTAGAAATAGACTTCATTATTGGTATGCACATGCTTACTCCACCAATGCAGTTTTTTTCCAATTTTTTTCAAGGTCAATGAACTTGTAAAACGTTGACTGTGACCTATGCATGTATATTTAAATAGCTTTTATAAATTTTCGCCTTAACCTTTGAACGATGAGAAATAGAGACTTCATAATTGGTATGCATACTACACTACTTAAGCCCTATAAAATGACTCCAATGTTCATGACCTTGATCTACATACTATAAAAAGCTTTTTTAAACTTAATCCATTACTTCTGAACCCATGAGAGATAAAGACTTCATAACTGGTATGTATACTCCATTATTTAGGCTCTTTCAAATGACACCAAGGTTGGTGATCTTGACCTATACATGAAAAATAGATTTTATGATCTTCGTCATACCCGGTAGCTTTTGAACCAAAAGAGGAAAAGGCGAATGTTTATTTGGTAGGCATTCTCTACTAATTATATTCTTTCAAGTAACACCATTGACAATGACTTTGATACCTTGACTGTGACTTATATGCTATAAATATTTTTTTTTCGAACTTTGTTGCTTCCGGGCGCAGAATGTTTCACAAACACATCTTGTTTTTACTTAATGTAGAAGTTATTATGCAAGAACTAAGGAGGCAATTTCGATGGAAATCCCTTCTACTTACAGTGGAATATAGAGTTCTACTGCATCTTACCCACAATCAACTGGTAATATGGTATATGTGGTGTGCACAAAGTTACCATTATCAAGAAATTAAAAGATTAAAAAAGAACTTTTAAGTTACAGTAAATAGGTAGTCACAAGAGACGAAATAATCAATTTTGCGTGTTGGAGATTCAGACATGATAAGTGTTTGTGGGGTCTTCAAATAAAAGTAAAATTCATTTAGATCTACATATCTGTGTCTACATCAGCTGTTGACTTTGTCGCGAGTCCGTATACTTCATCCAGGTCGTGTCAGCGGGCTTCCGGTACTGTAGCCCCACGTAATACCGTAAATCTGGAAATTTTTACGTCGATTTTATTTTGCGAATTGGGGTCAAAGTGGTGTTGATTAATTTTTACGCTTCAAAATTTTGCGAATTACCACTGCTTTGCATATATTTTCTTATTGGTAATTTATTTTTAAGAAAAATATTTTTGCGAATGCAATGAACTCGCAAATTAGCTAAAAATTTATCTACAGTAAAAATTTCCAGATTTACGGTATTTCATCACGTCATGTTTCACCTCGATTATATGCGTTTTGAGACCGGCGTGTCTAACTTTGTATGCTTCTTGGGAGAGGATACTGCGTTTTTTCTTCAGATGGCCGGGTAAGTCCGTTCTCACAGCTATTCCTTTTGATAAGTTACTGTTCCTGGCCTTCGCTAGTATGGC
Organism: Saccostrea cuccullata; assembly: GCF_032062105.1. NCBI lineage: Eukaryota > Metazoa > Mollusca > Bivalvia > Ostreida > Ostreidae > Saccostrea > Saccostrea cuccullata. The sequence continues at coordinate 9,564 of NW_026938470.1, forward strand.
ATTAAGGTTTTCCATCCTGGCGAACTTCACAATAATGGCTTCTGGTGCTGACTTCTGATAAGAATGATCTTCGTCTGTTTGCTCCTGAGAAAACAATTGATCTGTTCTTACTGATGCTTTTGTTTCAGGGAAAGTCGTGCTCTTGTCACAACCATGATAACCAGAATAGGATCGTGCACTTTTATGAATGGTCAAGCGGGGGCATCACAAATAATTAAATCAATGGCGACACGTAAAGTATTGAATTCCATTTCTTTCTAAGTATTCTTTAACAAAATCGTTCATATTCTTTCTCTCTGCCATTCTGTACAGAATAAGTAGAACTTTTAGGAAGACTATTGTCTTTGAATAATTACATATGTTTGTCAGGTATGTAAACCAAAAATTTTAACCCGAAAGGTATTGAATATATGCAAATATTTAAAAGATTTGAAGTATCTGTGACTTATTAAAGATCTTAATATATAGATTTACTGACAACCATCATCATAAATAAACAACTTCGAATACTTCCCAGACCCACGATGCCTTATTACTTGTAATTGAAAACAACTTTGACCTTTGACACATTCGTCTTGTTTAAATCTCTGGAGGAAGGCCTGTTTAAACACAGTGAAGTTGACCATTAACTAGTCTCCAAGCGTTAAAAACCAGTGCTTCACAATTTCTACTGTGTTGAACGGGAATATGTCTAACGCTTGCTTATCGGTCAAGGCATACAGACTCGCATATGACATAAATGTCATCCACCACAGGCACGTAGCATCATTTTTGAAAGTGGGGGGCCAACTACTCCAGCATGCTAGAGGTTCACGGCGAGATACTTTTGACTTGGCGCCGCGTAACCTCTAGCATCCATTGTAAAAATTCTCGCCGCTGAAACCCCAAGTGGAAGTAAATTATTTTATTAAGAAATAAGGCTTTGTATATTAACGAATGGTATGAAATAATAAAATACTCAATATTTACGATAAAACTTACGCATAAAACACTGTTAACCTCTCGTATTAGCAATAAATCCATTATTTTTTTTAATCGAAGCAGAAATTGAAACAAGTCGTCAGTTTAAAATTCGGAAATGGAATTTAGAAAATCTGACGAAACGAAACTAGTGTAATGCAAGGCAAATTTCGTTTTCTGACAAGCAATCCGCAAAATTAATGTGAAGTCAAATCGAAAGTACTTCTGGTGACAAATTGGAATAATGACAATTTTCATTAATTAACAATGATGCACACTGAATAAAATGAATTTTATTATTTCTTATGGCTTTCATACCCTATGCAAACACGTAGGTACCTGAAATTTACTTGTCAACAGTTTATTTCACGCATAATACGTTCCGCCCAAAATTTCAGGCGGAACGAGCTCGTTAGAAAATGGCATTCGGATGTAAGAGTCCGAGGTATATAAGGAGCGTAGGGACGTTAACCGAGGCTCTTACTTGTAGGAGTAGGGGGCCAACCTGAGAAAATTTTTTTTTACTTACCTAAAAAAAACTTTGACAAGCAAAAAAAAAACACCGAAAATGTGTATTGCCCAAACTCGAAAATCCTATTTCGTAAGGGGGGGGGGGGGGGAGTGGCCAACTTTTTTCAAGGCGAACTGCCTTTCACTTCCAATTTTTTCCTGTATTTCCTTGCTATAATTATACTGTGGTAAAAAGTGAGGGGGGATCAACCATCGTTTCAATGGACATTTTCTATAGTAAAGGTAATGTTGGGGAAAAAAGTGGGGGGGGGGGCTCCCGCACCCCCCCCCCCCCCCCGTTTGCTACGTGCCTACACCATTGAAGGGGGGACGTCACTCTATTGTACGGTGTTAAATGTACTGTAACCCTTGGTGATGGTGGCTGGTATTGTTGTCTTGGTGCAATACTTGGCTGCGTTGTTGTAGAAGTTAGCCGTTGGATATTTGTTGATGTTGTTTATGTTAATGTCCTTTGCGCTGTAGTTTTTCGTGGTGCCGTCTGGGTTGGTGGTTGAGGTGGAGGAGGATTAGGTTGGCCTTTGTTCACTCGATTCCTATTCCAAACCATTGAGTTCGGTTGAATTTAGGGATCTTGAATATTCTCCACCGGTAAACTTCTTATTTATCATAATGAACGTATGTAAAATATATTTTAAAAAGTAGTGGAACGAATTAAAATATAAATTTGAACATTGCAATATGTACTCCTAAAATTCACAAATATATTTTATTTCTTTGCAATGTATGTGAATTTGTATCTGAATGGAAATGTATATTAGATGTATATTTAGAGGAATTAATAAAATATTATTTAAATTCACCTGATGGATTCCAACTCTTTGTAGGCCTTTGACAAATTGTGTCCTCTCTTCTGAGTCAGGGGGCCCAACACAGACATCAGCTGGCTTAGGAATGGACCTCCCTGGATAGCACTCAGTCCTACAAACATTGACAGAGGATTATTTACAAACGGGCATCATTAAAAAAGCATTTGTTTGGAATCCAGTAAGAAAGGAAATTTACCTACAAATGTGACGAGTCCGGCAATGGCATAGAAAAAATGCCAACGGGCCAGCGCGTCTTCATTCTTGACGGATCTCCCATCCTCGGACAAGATGTAGTTCGTCAGCTCCTTCAATAGAATTCGTAAAAACTCCCTTTTCGGCCCCCCGAGATCTTCCGCGTTTTCCCCAAAGAAAGTTATTTCCAAGGTCAGACGCAGGTTGGTGGCATGTTGTATTTCTTCTGCCGCATCCCGAAAGAGGTTCTTTCGGCTTGTAGTCTCCCAGACAGCCTCTTCCGTCACGTTCAAGACATCAAGGGGCCTCCCTTGTAGTATATTTTCGACAAAATCCCCCCAGAGCGCTACTGGTTCCTCTGTCTCGAGCCTAATGAAAATAGATTAATATACATATTATTTTTCTTTAGATAAGATTTTAACATTTTACTAAATGTAATAAGACACAATAGGTTGGTAGACAAGTAGTGTCATTTTAATAAAATATTTGATTTCATGATTTGTTCGTTTAAGACAATCTGGAGCAAGTGATTATTTCATATGGTATTGATAATTTTTAATGAAATCGGTTTACCAGCTGCTAATACATATGTTACACGTTTTAACAAAATTTTCTAGCCTTATTGGGGTGACTGTAGGTTCCGACTTTAGTAGCACTGGTGGCAATGCTGGACTGTTTTCCAAAGATACCTGATTATATCCGGCGAATGACGAAAGGGGGGCCTGGGGTGGTGTTGTCAGAGTCATCATTGGGGTGACTGTAGGTTCCGACTTTATTAGCACTGTTGTCGATGCTGGACTGTATTCCGAAGATACCGGACTATATCCGGCGAATGACGGAAGGGGGGCCTGGGGTGTTGTTGTCAGAGTCATCATTAAGGTGACTGTAGGTTACGATTTTAGTAGCACTGGTGGCGATGCTGGACTGTTTTCCGAAGATATCTGACTATATCCGGCGAATGACGGAAGGGGGGCCTGGGGTGTTGTTGTCAGAGTCATCATTAAAGTGACTGTACATGTAGGTTCCGACGTTATTAGCACTAGTGTAGATGCTGTACTGTAATCCCGAGATACCGGACTGTAATCCGGAGATACGGGACTGTAATTTGGAGATGAGGGACTGTAATCCGGAGATGAGGGACTGTATCCCTGGGATTTTAGAGGCACTGGTGGGTTGAACTCTCCTGACTCTGTCGACGCAGGATTATGGCTAACAGTCAACGTGTTACATACTGGTGTCGTGAGGGCAAACGTTGACCGGATACGTTTTTCAAACGTTGTATATTTCCCTGGGTTGTCTTCTCTGTTACAAAAAAATAAATAAATAAATAAATAATAGATAGGTATACTAAGAATAATTAAAAAAAAAACAAATAAATAAACGAAAACAAACAAGCAAAATAAACTTAAAATAAAATATATATTTTTTCATTGTTAACAAATACTTTAAACCAAAGTGAGTCTGCTTCATGCTTTACTATTCCTTTATTTGATTTTTTGTACCTTAAAGTCTGTAAAGTTTATCTGAATGTTTTCAGCAGTGGATGCGCCTCTTTCTTCTGCTGCGAGAACCCCTCACTCTCAGGGCTGTTTTCTTTCTTCATTTTCCTATGAAAAGATTTTCAAAAAAAAGAGTAAAAATTGTTAATGTTTACAATTTAAAAGATTTTAAAAGTACGTGGTGGAGTGGGGGTATTCTTATATTTATGCCCCCCTTCGAAGAAGGGAGGGCATATTGCTTTGCTGCTGTCTGTCGGTCGGTCTGTCGGTCCACTTAGTTTCCGTTCATTTTCTTCGCAACCGTTGCACATACTGAAATGAAATTTGGTATACAGATATATCACATGAATATCTAGGTCAAGTTCTGGTTTGGATAAGATCACGCCATTTTTGAGAGTTATGCCCCTTAGACTTTAAAAAATTACAATTATTTGCAGTTTCTGTTCATTTTCTTTGCAACCGTTGCACATACTGAGATGAAATTTTGTATACAGATATATCACATTAATATCTAGGTCAAGTTCTGTTTTGGGTACAATCGCACCATTTTTCACAGAGTTGTGCCCCTTGGACTCAGAAAAATTCCAATTATTTGCAGTTTCCGTTCATTTTCTTTGCAATCGTTGCACATACTGAAATGAAATTTAGTCTACAGATATATCAGATGAATATCTAAGTCAAGTTCTGTTTTGGGTATAATCGTGCCATTTTTGACAGAGTTTTGCCCCTTGGACTTTCAAAAATTCTAATTTGGGGGGAGGGGGCATAAGTGTTTTATAAACATCATTTTCAATACTTCTACATAAATATTAAGCTATTAAAAGTGGGATTTTTTCAAATACATGTTTAAACAAAAAAAAACATTACATTAATGATATATTTTATATAATAAATGTTTCACTGTTCACAGATATTGACAACGAACACAGTTCAAGATGTCGCAAGAATCCGTCAAGCCGCAACAACCTGCGTCCAGAGTTCCTGGTTCTAAACGAAAAGCTGCTCCCGGACGTCAAGACCAAGTCAAACATAGACGAAACAGAAACTAGAGAATGAAATAAAATCCATTGAACCTAAGTTGCCTGTACCTCCAACCACTACTTGTGCTAACAACAACTGTGGCTCTTTCTGGCAACCATATGCTCAATGAATAGTATATATAACCTACATTAAACATTTAAGAATTGAAAAATTAAATTCATTATAATTAAACTTACTTGTTTGTTTGTTTTTACTAAAAATGCCTTATTAAAACTGCTCTTAAAGCCTGTCCCCCTTGGTTAGCATTTGGTGGCACCGGAACTGGAACTGCTGTGTCTCCTTCATCCTCATCATCCGGTACCGGTATGGCAGCTTTCTTGGCAATGTTGTACAAAACTGCACAAGCAATAATTACGTGCAAAGTTGTAGGAATCTTAAACCTCAACTGATTTCGAAGGCAAGGAAAATGTCTTTTCCAAATGCCAAACACATGTTCAATCTTAACTCTACTGTTACTTAAAGCAAAATTAAAGCGTCTCTCTTGTGGTGTCCTACAAGTAAGAAGGGGTGTTATTAGATAAGGTTTGAGAGCGTACCCATTATCTCCAATCAAAATCCCAGGAATATTTCTTCTTTCAAAATTAGCGCAGACACTACTGTTCTCAAAAATTCGACTGTCATGAGTACTCCCCGGCCATCTTGCAACCACATTTGTAAGCATAAGATCATTGTCACAAATGGCCTGTACATTGATGGAGAAAAATCCTTTCCTGTTTCGAAAAATTTCTGCCATGTCACCTCCGGGTGATTGTATTGGGATATGGGTACAGTCAATTGCACCCACAATTCCGGGAATACCACTATGGTTCATAAAACCTCTTTGGATTTCAGTTAATTTATTTGCTGATGGAAATACTACATAATTCTTGTAAAGCGTTGCCAATGCAGATGAAACTCTCTTCACAATTCGAGAAGCTGAACTTTCATGAACTCCAAAGAGATCTCCAGAAACTCTGAGGAAACAGCCAGTTGCATAAAACCGTAAAGCTATTAGTAGTTGGTCAAGTGGTGATATTGATGAAACCTTCTTTTGTTTTGGCTCCAGGTGTTCCCCAATTTCATTTAATATTTCAATTACACATTCCTTTCTTAAGCGAAATCTGTAAATAAATTCTTCCTCCGAATAATTCAAAAAAGGGTTTGTCCTGTCTCTTACCATTCTTTCTCGCCTGATAAGTCTTTCCACTAAATAAATTTGGTCTATTTCATCAAAATAATACTCCATCACTTATAAGCCTTCCTTTAAACTTGCCCTTTACCTGGTTTACATTAAACCACAATGCTGAGCTCTACTCAGATAAATCAGAGAGGTCTGCAAGTGATTTGATAATTTTGAACCTAACTTAAGTCTAGATTACCTTGACCCAGGCTTAAGCCAAACATGTACAAGTGGCCATTGGAGACAAATGATGAAACAAAGTTTCACCAGGAAACGTGTTTTGCGCCTAAAGAATATTCAGAGTACAATCACAAAGAGTCCATGTGCCATATGTGGAAAACGTGTTCATGTGAAAAAACAAAAGAAAGTTTCTCCAAAACGACCAGCTGCGAATACTCCAGCAACTCCATCGAGACCAGCATCCCCACCTTCAGGATCAGCAAGTCCATCAAGGCCTAAACACAGCTTATTAAAGAAAGTGTAAGTATCCTTCAGTAATGTTTCATTTTCAAGAAGTCATGAAATTGTATTCACACGAAAAATCATAGGTTAGTTATACATGATACCAATGAAAATAACTGACGAACAAGTTTGAAAAAAAATGTATTCTGAAGGTTAGTTAATTTATATTTGTAGATGGGGAGGACTGCTAAATCATAGCGAGCATTCCTCTTCTCTTCAAAGAAAACCCAGAGAACCACGTCAAATTCTACGTGGATGAGGAGTGCCCCATCTATATACAAGTCAAAGACAAGTTGCTGTCAAGTGGAGAAGAGGAATTTGCTTTGTACTTAGAAGGGTGTAAACTGCAAAGTTGGGATAATTTCTTCCAGGCATCCGTTGTTTTCATTGTGTCAGTTTATGTTGTGTTAAACTTAATATATCCTGGAAAATGGGTTTAATCCCTTACATAGGCTCCACCCATATGCGCACTGGTTTAAAGTCTCGTACCAGTCAAATGCATAAAATGAGAAGTAAGTAAAAGTTACATATAAGTACCAGTCGAATAAAATAAGAACGAAGAATCAATTCAGGTAAAAGAAAATACATAAAATACAGAAAATGCAGAGACATGATAGAACAGGTGACGTTTTCAGCAGCTACTTTCTTTCATCGCAGCGAGAGTAAGGAGGACGGGCGTGATCTTTCACTTTTAACCTAATTTGACTTCGTAAGTAAAATTACAATTTAAAGTTAATTAAGGACGATATTAAATATTTAATAATCATTAAAAGTCAGACAAAATCGCAACCTTTAACCGCAAAGGCCAGCTGCCTGTAAGATTGATTGATTGATTATATACCGTTTAACGTCCCTCTCCAGAATATTTCACTGATATGGAGACGTCATCATTGCCGGTGAAGGGCTGCAAATTTCGGCCTATGCTCGGCACTCAGGGCCTTTGAGCAGGGAGGGATCTTTATCGTGTCACACCTGCTGTGACACGGGGCCTCCATTTTTACGGTCTCTTCCGAAGAACCGCCCCATTTAGTCGCCTTTTACGACAAGCAAGGGGTACTGAGGACCTATTCTAACCCGGAACCCGACGGGGCAATTTTGACCTTTATATTCAACCCCCCCCCCCCTACACACACACACACACACACACACAATCGGAGCTATAACAGGTGACTGATATCTATCCCATTGATAATCAAAATTATTTGTCTACAGTGAACTGATAAACGAATTATAACAGAAATGAATCGAATTTCGTTTTTTTGGGGGGGGGGTGGGGGGGGGTGCCACAAAAATCATTCTACAATATTTAAACACCTTATTCATATGATTTCGTGTTGTAGTCCATCAATAAAATGGCAAAATGTACCCATAGAAAGAAGACAGAGACAAAAGAAATATCATAAATGATAAACCACCCACCGTTCACGGTAGCTCAGTCGGTAGAGCGCTCGCTCCGGGATCGGGAGGTCGTGAGTTCGTATCTCGGCCGCGACTGACTTAGTCGTTAAAATGGGTAGCAACTGTTCCTTCGCCATGCGCTCGGCACTTTGAAGTGAAGTTGCGGGTCCTTCGGATGAGACTCAGCGGCAGGCGTTGGCACGATAAAGATCCCTCGTTAACACACGACGAACGACGGACGCCGACGGACAATCACGGATGGCAATAGGTCACCTGTGTGACTCAGGTGACCTAAAATATGATTATCAGTTATCGGACAGTCACAGGATATACATTCCGGCTGAGACTCCCGATTTAGTAAGTATTCATGTGTAATTTTAGAGTGACCAATACGTATTCTTGATATAATTAATTCGTCTTGACGTTTCAGACCGAAGTCACATAATTTGTTTACTTTGTTTTTAATAGCATAAAGCTTACTTTCATCACAAAAATTAATAAATTTGCCAAAGAGAATCGACATGAATTTTAACGAGATATTTCAAATCGATGTAAGGAATTTTGAATAAAGTAATTTCATGTTGAAGTGCTTTTTTGCTGCACTGTCAGCTTTAGTGTTTCCGACTATCGGTCTTGGGGGACATCTGCCGAATTTTGTCAAGAATTTCTTGAATGATGGACGTTTTAAGGTGCGCTTGGGGTCTGCATATTCGGAAGGTTTTGAACAGGAAGTGGGTGTGCCGCAGGGTGGGGTTCTGTCGGTGGCTCTGTTCGGTGTGAAAATTGACAGCTTGGCAGAGTTCTTGGGGGTGATATGCATGGAGGTTTGTATGTTGATGATTTTGTTATTTGTTTTGAATCCAAAAATATGAATTGTATTGAGCGAAAGTTGCAGAGTTGTCTGAGTAGTAAGGGCGGACGTATAGCTTGCCAATCATTCAATTGCCACCATTTGGCTCGCTGTTAAATTTAAAGATACGTTAACGTAAAATTAACTGTACGTACAAAATTATTTTTTTAAATCAATATATAACTTGCAAGCATTGTTCATTTCGCATTATTGCATTTTTGTCAAAGAAATGTTTACTTTAAAAATGTTACTTACATGTATTTTGTACATCTAATCATTAGTTCTCTGTATTGTAGGCAGTGCAAGAAAATACCCGCAGAGAACTTCAGAAGTGGTGAAAGGACATAGGGAACCATTTCTGGTACACTTGTAAAACAGCAAATAACTTGGATGATAGTATGGTAAGTCACGGGATCCTATTTTGTTTAAGGGGGATCGGGGAGGGGGGGGTTGGACAGATCCTATTATCATTAAATAAACAGTGTATTTGTTTATTCGGATCAAAACTATACGATCAATGTGAATTTGGATTTATTTAATATACTTCGAAATACATACAAGTTTTCTCATTGACTTGCAAGAACTGAAAAAAGTTTTGACTTCAGAAACATTTCAATTTTATGACCTAGAGGCTGGGACAAGAATATCTTAAGATGCATCTTGGACAGGCCTTAGGGCGGTTCTTCTTCAAAAACATAATGACAAATGGATACCTGTAGCGTACGCCTCAAGAGCTATGAAAACAGCAGAAAAGAACTACGCTCAAATAGAGAAAGACAATTTGGCAATCGCCTTCGCCCGTGAGCGATTTCATTAATTTATATATGGACAAACTGTGCAGGTAGAAACTGACCAAAAGCCCCTGGAAACCATCTTTAAGAAATCCATGAGCGATTGTCCTATTTGGATTTAAAGACTCATGCTCCGACTGCAGAAATATCACCAGGGAAGACGTTATTTCCTGATCATGACAAGGCGTGACCGGTCAGCAGGGGACGCTTACTCCTCCATGGCACTTGATCTCACCTCTGATATTTCAGAGGTCGGTGTTTGCTCTGCTCCTATTTTGTATTGTTTTATGGGTTTTGAACACTGTTCGTTGTCTCCATATCTTTCTTCATGTATATAGTCACACCAAATAAAATTTCATGACAAATTGTGCATAATTCTGTTACAATGTACCTCTGTCATAAAAATAGCATAGGGTTAAGGTCAGTAATATTTAAGGTTTATAATATGACTTATTTAAAGTCTCAATAAAGTGCCGCGCCACAGCCTGATACGCCCGTCCAAAAATACAATTTTTTTAACAGTTTAGGTGCAAGAAAATCACATCAACCTTGATTCTCGGATTTCGATGATTTTTTCAATTCATTAAAATATTTATCCATCCCGTGTGATGTAGGTATCAATTATAACAAGAAACATATTGACGCAAGCGTCAAAAATCGGCCGCAAACCAATTACTGTAGATCACTAAATTTTCGCGAGACCTTATTTTCGCGAGATAGATTGACTCTTCATTAGCGAGACAAAATTTTCGCGAATTGTGGTTATTGCTCTATATATTCTTAAGGAATACTATTATACGCGAGAATTAAATTTTCGCGAGCACACTGTCTCGCATAATTACGCGAAAATAAAGTTCTCGCGAATAAAAAGTGATTTACAGTAATTAATTCTTTCATAATACAATTAGAAACTAAATTCTTATATTTATCTGTTAATATATATCCCTGTGACATTAAACATTTGAATGCAACATTCCAGGTTTTTTTTCAGTACTTAATACCTGTACATTGCTACATGTACAATGTATTTAAGCAACTTACTCATTGTACTCTGCGTACTCTACTCAGTTTCATTTGTACAAACGAACTCGATCTGGCGGAAGTTTGATGTTTAAGTAGTTTTAACACTTAACCATCAAAACTAACGTTTAAACTTATCTAACTATAGAGATAGTTTAACTTTAAATAAAACGTTACAACTATTTGGGGCTCCTCGCTCGCTAAGAGGATGTTGAAACCCCCAAATTCCCTCTAGATCCGCCACTACATTTTTTCTCTATCTTGCTTTGTGTGAGATGTGGCGGGAAAAGGCTTGGCATATTGTAAAACACGCTTTGTCCTTGTCTGTTGGATAAAAATCTCCTGATATTCTGTCTGATAATAAACTAAGATAAAGTCATATTTTTGGAAACTTAAAAGTACATTGTATATTTATATTTACACGTCATTTTAAATTATAGTTACAACAAATCCTGTTGAAGTAGAAAAAGTAAAGTTGTTTATACATGTATATAACGCGGCCCTTGCTTTAAATTATGCCCAACATGTGTGCTTATTTCTCCGCACTTTAGTTACGTCAGAGTTTGTCAATCAGGATTGGATGAAATATTTAACCCATTATTTATAAAATTTTAATTTTATGATTATTGTTCGTTTTTGTTTAACATTTAAGAAATCTTTCTTAATATTCTATTACATGAATGTTATATAATTTTTATTCAAATTGTTCCAACTCCGCAGAAACGCACGGCCACTTAAAACTTTCATATCATATAACCGACCGCCTCCTGGCGGCCGGTAATAAATATTACATCACTGATAGATTTCTGTGCTGGTTGTGTTAGACCTTGTTAAATGCCCATCATCAAATTAGTCTTAACAACTTAATCTATGCCAAATTAATTTTGAAAAGAAAAGGCTGGCCATCAAATGACATATGTTATAATAAACTGACCAGCATTTCTTCTGTCTAATCCCCAAAGGGTACAGATAAGACTGAGACAGCTAGCCTTCCTACATTGAACTCATTAATTAATCTTTAACTGGATGCTTGTCTACTCATTACTACCAAGAGATGAATCTTATGGTTGTGAGAAACATTTACATTACTGCAGATTATGTGAAAGTAACAATTGGTGATTTACTTCGAATCCAAAAAACCGTTCACGGTAGCCTAGTGGTAGAGCGTTCGCTTCGTGATCGGGAGGCCCGGGTTCGATTCTCGATCGCGGCGCCGCGTCAAACCTAAGACGTAAACAAAGGTAGTGACTGTTCCTTCGCCAAGCGCTCGGCACTAGAAGTGAAAGTCACGGGTCTTTCGGATATGACCTTAAAAACGTAGGTCCCGTGTCACGGTAGGCGCTGGCACGATAAAGAACCCTCACTGCTCAATGGCCCTAAGTGCCGAGCAAAGGTCTAAATTTGAAGCCCTTCACCGGCATACGGTGACGTCTCCATATGAGTGAAAAATTCTCAAGAGGGACGTTAAACAATATACAATCAATCAATCGAATCCAAAAAGACATCTTGGAGAACTGAATCTTTCCAGTTACAGCATAGACGCGGATTGATGTGTTGTTAATACAATGAAACATTATCTTGAGCGTTCGGAACCTTTGAAGGTCTCAGTGACAACTTTGTTTATTACATCACAAAGGCCCCATACACCCGTGTCTAGAGACACCATAGGCCGTTGGTTGAAAACTGTGTTGCAGAATTCAGGTATCGATATTAAGATGTACGAGATCAGCGTCCGCCAGCACAGCATCCGCGCTTAGAATTCCAGTGGATACAATCAAACAGTTGCAATTGGCTGGACAAAAGACTCTGTGTTCAGAAAGTATTATAACAAACCTGTTAGTTAAGATGTAAAGATGAGCAAAAGGCTCTTGGAAAACTGTACATGAAAGTCATATATACTGAACAGTATTTACAACATTATAAAAAAAAATGTTTGATCATTGACTATATTCTCGATATAAACTATCAGAAATAATGAAATTTTAGTTAGTGTTATTTTCTATATAGTACCAACAAAATTTGAATTCTATATCAAGTCTCATTTGAGACAGAGGCACCCTAGGGGAGAAGAAATTAGAAAGTTAAACGAGACTTACCTGGAAGTTGGAAGTTTGACTGTAATTTCTTCTACCCAGTAGGGTGCCGAGGGATCAAATGCCCAACCCATAAATTAAAAATGTATTATTTAAAAATAAAACATGAGAATATTTTAATTACCCCCACCCTGGAAATTTCTTTTTAACGAATCCAAATTTTTGTGGTATGATGTATGATCCACGCGGTAACCTTATCATCTCATTTGATCCCTCGGCACCCTATTGGGTCGAAGAAATTACAGTCAAACTTTACCTTCCAGGTAAGTCTCGTTTAACTTTTTTTAATTTCTGAAGATATTGTAATTTATGGACGAGACAAAGCAGAACATGATGAGCGACTTCGCAAAGCTTTACATAGACTCAAAGATAAAGGTCTGACACTAAATCTAAACAAGTGTGAATTTAGGATGAACAAGACAACATTTATGGGACATGTCAAAGAATGGTATAGGACCGACTAGTGAAAGGATCAAGTCGTTACTCAATGCTAAAGAGCCAACAAATGGATCTGAAGTGAAAAGTTTCCTCGGACTGGTAAACTTAAGTGCTTGTTACATACCAAATCTTGCTACTGTGGCAGAACCACTAAGAAGACTGACAAAGAAAAATGTGAAGTTTGTCTGGACAGCTGAACAGAAGAAAAGTTTTGATACTTTAAAGTGTTACTTCCCATAATAGAAGAACAATACACTACTTTATTAATAGCATTACTCTGCAGTCTGGGCAGCTGGGAGGTGTGACCAGCTCACTGATATGCTTAATTGCTATCCGTGTGGATATATTTATCCTGCAACCACCCCTTGCATTGACCTAATAAAGGTAACCTAATAAACCAAAGCTTTATCAGGTCACTGCCCTATTAAAGCCTCGTGCATGAATTTCGACGTTCTAAAAGCACTTATCCCATGACCGACAAAATTTTCTTTGATCTTCACAAGGGTGTATTTCTAATATCAACAAAAGTGTGGCGATATATTAAATATCACATATATGATATAAAGCTAGTGATATCCAACTATTATACCCTAGATGTAGGAGGAGCTATGCAAATGAGACAAAAATTCGTTTCTAGATTTTAATGAACTAACAGAAACAAGAAAAAACACACAATACAGATAGTTAACACAGTTTAAACCAAAATGCACAAATCTTGACAAAAAAGACACTGACACGGTCTGGCGGAGCAATTCTCGAAGCGGATAGCTTCATCTCCCATAGGAATTCGCACATTCAATGGTAGTTTCCTTCCGGGCATCCTCTGAAAAGTTCATTTCATGAACACCTTGCTCTCATGTACATGTACAGTAGAATATCGGATCCGATTTGATATAAAGTCCTCGGGGGTAGGAGAATCCGTATGCGCCCCTGACTTCAATTACAGTGTACAAAACATGATATAGTGTTCGAAAGTTCTTGGTATATAAAAGTGAGTATTTCGGGAATTATTTTAAACTCACCAAGTTGTTGTTTCGCTGAGATTTCCAGTCGTTGAACACTTGAACCATGTTGACTGCCCATGAACTGATGGGTTTTACTTTCTTGATTTTTTAAGCGCACTTATTTCACTGGCCGACACATGTTTTCCGAATCTGTATTGCTAGTATTTTCAGTCCATTCCGTAAAATTTTCCCGTTTCAGTTCCGGAAATGATCCCAAACACCAACACTGTAAATCGAAATTCATAAAAGTCCTGGCCACATGGGCCATTTTTAAATCCGATCGCCTTAGTTCATACAATCTGAACTGCTTGACTCGATTGAAAATTATCCTCGTCGTAGGCTTGCTGCAAAAACGGCGATTCTTTACGCTATAGACCTCTTCTACTACTTTCTCCAAATCATAGAATACAAATGAATTGATTATCTCAAGAAAATGATCACGTGGTACAGTACTTAGAAAATTTACCAAATTTGTAAATCCGTTCCTTGGATACCAAAAACCCTTCGCGTTAAGACTATCACGTGGTTCTGATTCAGAGTCTTTATTAGTTGATGCAAAGAAAATACCTAATATGGGAAGAGGTGAAATGAAGGGTCATGGGATAAATCAGTTACATGATTGACAGCTCGATGATGCATACAAAATATCGTTTCGTTATTGCAAACTCGGAGGCTAACGCCTCCTCGCGTGCAATAACTCAAGGATATTTTGTATGCATCATCTCGTGTCATCATGTAACTATTACTGTGACGTCGCGTATATTGTATGTTTACTCCATGGCGTCTCGGTTTCCACTGCAGAGATGTGCCTAAACCTTTCGAAAATAGCTAGTTTTAAACGTTCAAATGTAACGAATATGTTGCAGAATAAGCAAAATACAATGTAACTATCTTGAAATATTGTAACGATTTAGAATATCTTATCTTTAATATCATTCTTCATTAATTAATTGTTCACACATTATCTACACTTATGCTATAAATCTTATCTGTATATTAATCGTCCCTCTTATCTAACCCCCTGCTGACCGTTAAGACCTGTGTATTGACTCCTCATCTTAAGGATCTTATAATGTGCTCCTGATCATCAGGAGCGGATCTTAAGTATATATAGCGCGACAGAATGTTAAAATAATATAGAAAGATAGGATATATAGACGAGAGTACTGATATGTAGCGATTTAAATATATTCACTTATACTTGTTTTCTTGGATTATTAACTTTGCCAATGATTGTCTGACGTCACGGCGTCAGACAGTACTAGATTTAACCAGGGCTTATTTATGCAGTCGTTCCATAAATTTGTTTAGATAGTTCGATGGTGGAAATTTCGATACATGCATAATCTCCAAAGAGACATGTAGTTCATCCCAGGAGAAAATGAGCTTTTATTTACATTACTGAATGATCCTTTCTTTAGAATAATCCGTGCTTTCATCTATGAACATGTCCGCTTCTGTTCTCTATAAAAAATCTCACTGTTTTGTGTTGTGTATCAAAGATAAAGTCACTTTACATGTCAGGGTTAAATAATTGATTGCTTATTTTCAGTAAAATTATACCTTGACATTGAATTATTAGTACCTAAACATTAGGCACGTGGTTAAATATCTCTTAGTTGCCCTGCTCCAAGTATTGAAAATCTGATAATACAGTGCCTGAGAAAAATTCAGTGAAAAAAGAAAAAAATGTCTCAACAAGTTCGCTTTATTGTGTAAATAGATTTGTACGTTGCTGAAGTGGTATACTTCACTCCTATCCACCGATTATATTTTGGAAGATATTACATTGTAAATTAGTTTGCATCTTATTGTTTCTTCTCCCAGATGCTTCAATTCAGAATTTCATCAATCAATTACGTAACAGTGTTATGTAGAGAATCATTGTACATCAAATGGTTTTAGAAGCAATAAAAGCTGTCAAGAGAACAACAGGGAAATGGTCAGCATGTGTTACGCTCTGCCAAGATTGTTATCGCCAGGGTTAGGGTTAGGGTTATATGCGCCCATTAAGTGATCAAAGATCTTCCCATTGATTTCATCATTTACAACCTTCATTTCATTCTGTTTGCTGAATAAAAAAATCTGTTAGGTCATTTAACATGTAAAACATTACTTGAACCAGAAGTCTCTGTCGAGACTGAAGCTCTACTGGTTTGTACTTATATATAGCAAAGGAAGAGAAAAGTTCTTAAGCAGTTGGGAATTGAAACTTTACCACAGCAATAAAAAGAATAATGATCCTTGATTAAGTCTCTTTATGTTCTTAGTGTAGTCTACTTGCATGCCACATTATATTATAATCAGACTTAAACTGTATTTGGAGTAGCATTTTGAGAATTTTTAACAAATATTTCTAATTTTAGTTACCACGGCAACACCGATCATTGAAATCAAAAAGAGATAAATAGAATTATGTATCTTAGTTTAGTCTACTTGTGTGCCAAGTCATATTGAAATCAGACCAAAACTGTAGGAGGAGTAGCATTTTGAAAGAATTTCACAGAAATTACTATTTTTAGTAACAACCGCAACACCGTTCATCGAAATCAAAAACTGATACACAGAATTATGTATCTTATTGTAGTCTACTTATGTGTTAAGTTATATTGAAATCAGACCAAAACTGTAGGAGGAATAGCATTTTGAAAGAATTTCACAGAAATTTCTATTTTTAGTAACAACCGCAACACCGTTCATCGAAATCAAAAACCGATACACAGAATTATGTATCTTAGTGTAGTCTACTTGTGTGCCAAGTTATATTGAAATCAGACCAAAACTGTAGGAGGAGTAGCATTTTGAAAAATTGTTTACAGACAGACGGACGGACGACGGACGCATTACTATCGCATAAGCTCTTCTGGTCTCAGTAGAGCTAAAAATGCTGACCCGGGATCTTGAAACTAAGCCTAAGTCGATCAAAATATTTATTTTATAACAAGAGGCTCAGGGGCCTTATAGGTCACCTGAGTATTGTGTAACAACTTTCAAACAATTAACTTTGGTTCGTGTTTAAAACCAGATGCCATGAAATTCACAATATTGAAAGAGGCACCATTGCTTATCATCATTATAAACTTAGCATACTTCCTCTATTCACTTAATACCCAGAGGTATATCAGAGTAACAAAGAGACAATGCACGTCCACTTTATAACCAGTTTTGCACCTCACTACAAAGGAACCACCGGGCCTGGGGCCAAATACCTGGTATTTCAAATTTTGCAAATTTTATCATAAAATTGTTGATTAATACCAAAGAGCAGATTTTAAAGCATTAATTTACTTTCAGACTTTGTACCCCCCCCCCCCCCCCCCGACCCAGGGACATACAAAATAACCATTTTGCTAGATGCACCTTTCTTCATTATAAATATATATACTTGGATCATTAGCATAAAACCGAGGAGCAAAGGAAAAGATTTTCAAAGAACTAACGTATTTTCACTATATAATCAATAGAGCCCCGCCCTAACACCAGAGGCACTCTTGCTCATCATAACCATGTACTTAGTTTGTTTATTTAATACCCAGAAGCAGAGAAGATTTTCAAAGAATAAATGAATTTTCACTATTTAATCAATAGAGCCCCTCCCTAGCCCTAGAACCCGTGACCCTGGGGCTATAAAATTCATAATTTTGGAAGAGGTTCTTGCTCAGCATAACTATGAACTTAGTTAGTCTATTTAATACCCAGGAGCAGAGAAGAAGATTTTCAAAGAAATAATGCATTTTCACTATATAATCTATATAGCCCCACTCTAGTACAGGAACCCCTGACCCTGGGGCCATGAATTTCACAATTTTGGTAAAGGACTCAATGGTCATTACAATCATGCCAACAGTTACACTGCTTGATGTCCAGGAGTAAAGAAGAATGTTTTTAAAGATTGCACTAATTTTAGTGGTTTTGGGACCACCCCTCAGGTTCCAGGGGGCAAGGATCAAGAAATTTACAATTTTTGTTTCCCTTTACCCATAGATGCTTTATTCCAAAATTATTTATACACTGAATTGACGATGGATTTTTTCCGTTATCTCCTGATCATGACAACGAGCACACGGCGGGTGTGACCGGTCGGCAGGGAATGCTCACTCCTCCATGGCACCTGATCCCACCTCCGATGTTTCGGAGGTCCGTGTTTGCTCTGCTCTGAGTTTGTATATTGTATATTAAGAAGCTGAAAATGTCCAAATGTTAACACACGACGCACGACGACGGACGAAAACAGATAGCAATAGGTCACTTGAGTTTACTCAGGTGACCTAATAAAATGTTGTAAAAGTCAAGCAGACCAAAACGGTTAGGGTTAGGGATAATTTAATATTTTTTCACAGAGATGTTGTTATGTGCAAATGAAGAAATACATAGTGTATCGGCGATTAAAAATTTCAATTAGTCTTAGTTTGTTTCATGAACCTGGAGCCAGGAGCTTCGAATTAAAGTTCTTTGTACATTATTGTATACAATACTGATTACGCTTATATATTTGTCAGTGTACGAATATTTCAAAGAACGAGTTGTTTATTGAACTAAACAAATACTAAAGATAAGACGAACACAAAATACTCGTAATATTAGATTGGAAAAGAATGTTTGCAGACGGCGGGATAGTCGCACTTCCTTTCGTCCATTAAATATTGTTTGGCTGGTCTAGGGAAAAAATGTTCAAAAAGGACAGTTTGGCGTTTTGTGCAACTACAGCTTCTACACTCGGACCGTTGTAATTTTCTTTCGTCTCAGAACACATTTAGCATTTTCTTTACTCTTAATGATATTTTCACTCCTTAAGGTCAGACGACACGTTCCTCAAAAATATATAATTATTCCTAAGAATTTGTCATTGAAGTATAGATACTTAAACAAGTTTCCTCACAAAAAATTAGGGTACCTTACCAGGCGTTTGGCCAAGATACCATAGGGTCATAGTTCTTATATAACCCTTATGGGTAACGGTCCTACTAAACAGAGAACTCTAGAGAACCCTAGAGAACTCTAGAGAACCCAAGGTTTATATTATGAATTTATATATGATTTATGCATAATTGGGTAGATTTTTACTAAATAAAACGTATATTATTCATAAAATCAATTAAAAAGGTATTTTATGGAAGTTTTCAGCAGAAAAAACGGAACAAAATAGAAGGCAAAATATTTTATGACATCCCGATCCCGATTGAATTTCAAAAACATTTTTTATTGAAATAATAATTTTTTCACACAATTTTCAATTATTTTTCACATTATTTTATATTTAATTTTAATGAAATGTATGATTCTTAATAATTTACTATGATATTAAACATATTATTTAATGTCTTACTAGTTTTATTATAAAAATTATGATGAAGTCTTAAGAGATAATAGTGCTCATTTAAATAAGCAAAAAAACTTATCAAAATATACTACATTTTGATTTAATTTTGCTTTGGCACGATATATTAGTTATCTAAAATATAAATATTTCATTTACAGACAATGATTAATTAAAAATCAATAGGGTTCTCTAAGGTTCTCTAGGGTTCTCTGTTTAGTAGTACCCTATGGGTAATCTTCTAAATTGCCTAAAACACTATTAACACAATTTTTGGTGTACCTATATTTTAAAACATTTTGAACACAATGTAGAAATCAGAAAAGAATGACAAATAAAAAAAAAATTGATATAATACCAAGAGATACAAAACATATATTTGAGGAACGTGTCGTCTGACCTTAAGCAGTGGAAATGAACATCTGATGCTCAATACCTTTGATGACAAATTTAACTAAGATAATTTTGAATTATAAAAATAGTTAGAACCTATGATGGTTATAAAAATTCAACGAAAATTCCAAACTCAGTCAACGCATTTTTATTCACTGACGTTGGAAACCCCTTAAAAACATACCCTCGATTATTTTTACTCTCTCAAATATTCAATGTCTTCAAGTATGGTAACGGTTAGTTATCTTTTCCCTCTAATCCTAGACTTGTAGGCCTGTCTCAGGGGAAAATGGCTCATAATCCAACAAAACATTCCATGAGAGGTCATTCTTTATCGACAGCTCTGGATCAGGACAAACTGTTGGTTTTGTACTGCTTTGATGACCAACACTGTATTCCGACTGTCCCGGGGAGGGCCTGAAAAATTATAACACAAAAATGAAGGTATTCTACCTTTTGGTTCCAGCTGGTTAGGCTGTATACATGATGGTGTTGATCATACCTGAAAGGAAATATTTAAGTTTATCGATTTCCACATTAAAAGGCTCTAAAATATCTTATTGGAAATGTCAGAGCAATTGTATTAGCGTTATGACCACTTTATAAGTAACTTAATTACCCGTCGCCTAATTTAATTTTAAAAAATTGCAGACATCCTCAATTAACAAAGATTTACAAATAAATATCTTCTAATTACAAAAAAAGAAAAATGACATGCGTTGCAGAAAATCAATAAACAATAAATATTTGAAAACTTGCATCTCTTCCAATGCGTATAAAATATCGTTGTCTATAAGCTCAAAATATTTAAGAACACTTTCAAGTTTAGGTCAAATTTCACTGAAGCAAAAATGACATGTTGCATGAAAGATGGAGCAAATTTATTGGAAATATCCTGAATGAAGCCCATCAAGATCACGGATGCAACTTACTTCCATTGTACGTTTGCCATAACGTGTCGTAGATCTGGTATTTTGTAAACGTTTCCCTCTGTACTGTGAATACAAAGTATTGCAGAATTCAGTTTGTATATATCGCATAATCCCTGCAACAATGCATATGTTTGGTTTAGCTGTAATTAAAACTACCAATATATGTCTCGAGAAAATGAATTTGACCTTACACCAAGTACCAGTAATTCTTTAATAAAAAAAATTACGCATAAAATAGATGCTTTTTGGAAAAAGGAAATTATTGAGAAATATTATTTCGAAGAAGAGCAAAGGTGACATTTGATACATCAGATGCTTCAACTTCAGGATTTGGGGGGGGGGGGCAGTCTGTGGCAATATGTTTTCCCCGTCAATGTTGGATGGTAGACGTTTAGTTCAGAAACCCAACTAAGCTAAGAGACGTAAATGTCTTTGGAATAAGTGATTTTGATGCATAACGTTTTGCTGATTTTGTTTTAAATAATCAGAAACATCCTTTTGGTCCAAATTAGTTATCAAATTTTTAAATCCAGTAATCAATTTTTTTCTGTTCCGATGGGGCTTTCTCAGTCTTAACCATTCCCTTACTACCAATGCTTAGAAAAATCCATGGCTTTTCGGAAAAAGTGGTTTACCACAAGTGTAGTCATGTTTCTCCTAGACCCAGTCTAAGTGTGGAAATGCATTTCTTTAAATGCTTAGAAATGTAGGGTAAGAGATGAGTAGCTCATTGTTGTTGAACGTTTCCTCTACCTAAATCAAGTACCATTGAATCCATGTACTTGTATGGAAGGAGGCGAATTGGCATTTGTACAATATCAGTTTCTTTGCCTTTTGCAGTTCCTCTCTTCCCCTAGATCCCTTTGATATACAGCCATCCTGATATTTTATTATTTGAAGAAGAAATTAGGGCTTATGTAATGTACTTCGCGAAAACGCCAGGCAAATTTCCTCTCAATTTCTAAATTGAAAAAAGATTACTTTGTTTTTTCTTTCCCTCGGTCAACTTGTCATATAACGCTCGATTCTGTTTTTAAAAGTCTTTGTCCTATATCCCTCTCGTCTCTCGCAATATCGAGTTTAAAAAAAACATGAGAAGAATGACTCTACATAACATTGCGATCTGGCCCCTTTTTAAACACGGATTTTTGCCTTTTCAAATCAGAACATCGACATATTTTAGCTAAAATGTACAAGTATGGTGTAAATACAAACACTTCAAAATCTTTTTTGATAGAGAAACTCTCAATATATACATAATATCAATGAAATAAAATTGTATACATCAGTGCCAAATCTCAACATCGCCATTGCAGCTATGTAGGTCATTGTATTTTTTGAATAAGGAGGCAGAGCGTCAATCAAGCGTGCGAATAGTGTGAATATATTATCGAGTGTTCGACGTGTTCTTATATAGTTTTTAAGTGATATCTTATTAAGTAACTAAACAATCTTAAAAACCCCTCACCTTTTCTTCGGCCTTGGGACCGACAATATGTAATGATTTTGGCAGGTTTAGGTTTTGTTTTTACTGCTTAGCGAGTATATCAATGAAAGAATTATTTTTGAAATTCGTTGAAATAAAATGTAAACACAATGATATGGTTTCTGTAAACATAATGTCTTACAAAAGATGGTATTTTTAGGACTAGGAAAGTATTTTTAAGATTTTACAGTCACCTAGCTTATTTCTCAAGGGATAATTATTTTAATTCTAAAGCGATAATTTCATTAAAGTTTTTTTACACGTAGAATTGATTATCAATAGCATATAATTTTGCAAAAAAATCTTAGTGTTCCAACAAATTTAGTGATAGAAAGCCAGGATAATGTTGATCTTTAATCATGCGTTCATTGGAAAAGTGAGAGGAGCATACACGTGCTTTTTCGTGCAATATAACATTACGTTTAAGAAATACCTGTGCGCAGGTTTTCTTAGAAAAAGTTTTCATTGACTTTTTACGGGATCCTGCAAACAGCACAATATTTGTGTGACTTTGTGCCGATGTAAAATGTTTTAACATCAACATTGCCCCCATAAGTCTGAAGCTTCCCCCTATTCATATCGAGGGTGCATTTTGTGCAGATGTGGTCATCCCTCGTGACCTTTCCTCCCGTAATACGCGCTAATTCAGTCCTCCGTACTTCGTTTATCTTTCCCTTGAGGTTCTTCGATTAGATTTATTTGTGCGCTTTTTACAAACAACACAGTTTATACTTTTAGGCATGGTGAATACTATTAAGTGTTTTCCGATTATAAGTGTATAATGACGGTTTTAACAGAAAAAAGGACTATAACTTTTAATATCTTCCAGCAGTTTAAGTGAGAGTTTTCTTGGAACAGACGCACGCGTACGTTTTTAATATATAAACACAGTAAAAAACGGAATCAACGATACCTAAAGAGAATTAATTTTTTAATTATGTTTAATAAATATATGCAGTGATTAACTAACAGATGTAGGCTATAGCCCCCCCCCCCCCCCCCCCCGAAGTAGATCGATAGATACTTACCGAAAGATAAAAAAACCAACGGAAAATGGCAAAAATAACGTTCAATAACAGGTAAATAAAACAATTCAACCTTCAAGTATGCACTTTTCCAAAATACATGTATTTTCAAATAGAAGGTTGTCCAAGTATATTTAGTCGATGGAATAAGATTTGACAATGGATAGCTAGCAGACACTCTAGACACGATGTCGAAATGGTGTGCTCAAAGCGTGAAAGTGAATAGATTTAAATCACGTGTTCAATGCTTTGTTATTCATGAGGTCAAAGACAGGTTGAAATTTGTAAACAAGGTAGCTTTACTATAAAGACAAGTGATGCCTGTGATTTAGAGGTTTTTGAGAAAATAACACATGAGCGCACGATTGTTTCAATTTCTTTCATGGATGTAAATGATTAGTATTACTTTTTACGTTGTCCATAAAAACGGCAAATTGAAACATCAATGCGCTCATATAAAAAATGGGTTTACAAAATGGGGGTGTGGCCTAAAGTCTATGAGAAATTGATGTAAACAACGTACCCCTGCTATATTAATCAGAAAAATACCTAATTACAGTTTATGAAAGCAAATTTTTAGATTGAAATTAATAAACTACAACGTATAATGGAAAGATTGGGGCAAAATTATGTAGAAAATCTGAAAGTTATTTTTTTGTAAATATTTGGGGGGCCAAATGTGGACGTTTAAACGATTCATTCTTTGCAGTTTTCCCTTTTCTCAAAGCAAGCGTGCACAGAATCCAATGCTATCTTTATCAAATTTGAATGATTGCATCTTCATATCGTATCGTCTACGGCAGGAAACATTACACTTAACAACTGCACTTGCATAAGAAAAAATCTCAGGCAGATGCTTCACCATCCAGTGCCGCTTGGTACTGAACGTCAATGCCGGAGGACATCCGTCAACTGGGCAAGAAATGTAAGAAGAGAAGAAAACTCTTCATTCTTTCCAGAATCTACAGATTGTGAAGAAGGACCACATGTAGCAAGTGGCCTGAAGACAGGGGTATCTTCCAAAAATTCCATTTCATGGTAATCGAAGAGCAAATGCTGAGTACAATTCATCCTAAAATCAAAACAACAAAATAAAAACTGACTTGTAAGTATGTGTTATACTAAAATGTAATTGTTACTAACTTACATTGGGAATGAGATTTATCTTTTTATGATTACCTAATTCGAATAAAGCAAACATTTGTAGATATAAAGTAACCCCATTTCAAAGTATTTTAAGGTATATGCAAGTTGAAAATGTTCATTTTCCACAACAGTCTCCTCAATTGTTTAAAGGTAGGATTCTACTCTCGTTTCAGACTATATGAAATATTCAAAGTATAATTGCTTATATGTCTTATATATTTAGGTGTAAGAGATTTGAAAGAACATATTTTTCTTTCCTTGTCACACTTGTACAACTTTAAATAGAAATTGTAAACTGTGTTTCAAAACCAGCAGAGACTATATTTTTAGCGGAATGGTGGCGTATGGAAATATCTTTTCTGCCTCTCAAAATTATTATAGAACATTGAATTTAGTTATAATTTTTACGCAATCAAATGTACGTTAAAGTAATAACAAGGGACTAGAGTTTCACAATATATCAAGTAAATAAGATTTTTGACACGTACTAGAACTATGTTGGCTTATAAATGCTTCAGATTTAAGTACAGATGTGAGCCAAATATTCGTAAAAAGTGTTATTTCTCTCTTAGTAAACGACCAAACTTTTAAGTTTTTGAAGCATTTTGTACCTCTTTGTGACAAACTGAACTATATGTGAAAATGAGAAAAAGTTAAATACTAGTATACGAAGCATATAAAAATAACTAATATATCCTAAAAATTTAAGAAAAGTAGAGGAAAATCGGATAAGCAAATATCAATTTTATTTTAATTAACTATGTGAATTAGCTAAACTCATCTTATAGGCCCTATAAAGTAGGATCTTTTTATGCAAAAAAAAAAATAACATTCAATCTTTTGAATTAAAGTAGGGATCGCATGATTAGGAACAGTAATTTTATATTTATTCATTATGTCCAGGAAAAAGGGAATGACCTTGACCTGATTTTTCCACTAATATTAAAAGATCAAATATTAATCTCACTGATGCCATCACTAAGCGATATTGTCCTCTTGATTCTGTGAAAATTTCATTAAATTTTAAGCAATGTGAGAAGAATCCTACCTTAAAAACATGATGGACTACCCCTGGTGTTTCGCAGTTTTAACGATAAGCCCCATTTATTCTGTATTCAAGTATCTTGACTGTGATTTCTTAGAAACATGATAGTTCATAGTGTGTCAGCCTTTCTGTTTAAATCATCAATGAGGAAAGAAACTGACAAATCTCGTACTATTACATTGTTAACTGCACAAATTTTAAGATTCTTTTATTTCAAAACAACCCTATTTGGTGTGAACTGTTTGCACTTCAGATTTTCGTGTGTTAGTTGGTTACTAAAATAAAACGTCTTTCACATACTTCAAATTTGCGATTAATGCATTCGTTTCACTATCTTGCAATAATTTGTAATGAAGTCTGAAATGAATCACAGAGCTCTTGTGATTGTGGAAGCAGTTCATTAGGACAGACCTTCATCCGCAAATTTTGCATTGTTTCGTCTCGAGGGTTTCGTGGTTGCTACGAATTCAGTGTCATTACAAGCCCACCCGTGTAGGTCTGGATTTCTGGATCATGGAAGGCCATATCATTGTCTGCAACATCTCAAGTGCTTGACACATTGCAATTGACTGGCAAATCTGAGATATCAATTCGAATAATTCTTCTGGAATTGTTCCAGAATTGTAGCTGGTATTTGACACACATACACACTAGTGTAGCGAGTATGCGAGCGGATCTAACATCTGATTTTAATTAGATTGCGATACACAGAAATTTGTTTCTTATCACCCCTACTAACGTTATTGTGATTTAAATTCAAGACACGTGGTTTTGGTTGATCTATTTATTCAAAGGTTATAGGGTAGAACCGGTTTTATAAATAAAACTGGCAGTAAAGATGACATTGCTATAGCCTGTTTCTTTTATAAACATGTCCTGTAATAAATGTTTCCAGACCTTTCTGAAAGACTTTCATGATCTTCAACAGAAAAAGGGTGGCTAAGGGGGGGGGGGGTGTTTAAAAACAATACATCTTTTACTTTTCGGCGAAAATTAGAGTTCACTAGTGACCGATTTGCTGGTAAAAAGGTGCATAATCATCTACACCTTTAAATCTTTGTTCGCCTTATATGGCTTTTGTTATAAATGCGCACAGAGGATCTTACCACGAGGAACTGGCCAATCGTTGAATGAATAACAACGTGTACACCAAATACATGTTTACATTTTACTTCGAACACGTAGTTCAGGTCAATCTACGATCATGTTAATGGACTGCAAAAATAAAAAAAAAGATGTTCTTACGAACAAAATACAACTATGAAAGATGATACGGGCGTTTTTAATTTGTTGTTAAATGGAAAAAAATGTTCAATAGAATGTAGTTTGTCTAGTTCAGAACACCAACGCTTCAAGGGTAAGGAAATCGAGCAGCATCCCATGCATTTAAATGGACAAATCTTTGTTTACGTTCGTGATCACGTGTTCGGCCAGGGAATTCACCTGGCAATTGTATTCACCAATAGTACAACAAAGGAATTAATACAGAAGAAAATCCCTCTGGGGTATGACTTTCAGAAAACTAGACTTCCGCCGTTTATTTAACAAATGAATTGTTTGTCATTATGAGCATGAAAATAATATTTTTAAAAATGTTTTTCATTTACCATAAGGTTTTCCTTTTTTACAAGCGTAAAATTTTTGTAGTATTAGTAGTAACCCATAATGCAATAATCATTCAGCTGATTGGTCAGTTAAAATCATGCTGGTGCCACATTTGCTAATCTGACGCCAAAAAATAAAGTCCCGGTTCCCATGCAAAAAAATTTATCCAAAAAGAAATTTTTATTCATGACTGCAGAAAATTGTATTATAGAGAATACTTATTTATAAGTTTAAATGAATGTCGCAGAGATTGATTGATTGAAGTACATTTCTACAGATATTATCAGCCGACTCTAGGGTGGTGAAAACTGAAACGCAACATAACTTTTCTGTTTACCATGCCTCCACGTGCTAGTCACTTCCTAGCCACATTTCCATGAATAATTTACCCTATCCCGCTGAAGTCTCGCTAGCTCTCGCCAGAGCCACTGCCGAGCTACTCTGAATTCATCGGTTTTTATGATTTACTGAACACCGAAAAATAAAAGGTTCCGAACACATTAGTAGGGGTGAGTATGCTTGTATTTTAAAGACGTTTAGAAACTTGTTTAGAAATCAGAATGTTATTAAAATTTTGAATATTTTTCATACATTACGAAAATAAACAAAACAGATTTTGAGGAACGTCTCGTCTGACCTTAAGGATTAACTTGTTATTCAGTAAACAGAGTAATCATGGTGATATGACCATCTATAAAATCCTTCTTATAACGGGTCCTTAGATTAGAAATTGCTTAGATTTTAATCATTTTTTGATATTTAAAAAAAAATTTTATTAACGTAAACATTATTATTATATTTGATAATACTCTAATCACAACTGAAAGCTCACAGATATATGCATTGTTGACTTGTCGTGCGTGTTTTGCTTCTTTAATGTTTTAATTTATTTCACATTGTTTACCTTACGTCCACTTTCATGTCTGGCATGATGCTATCAGTCGCATTGGTTTAAAATTTACTCTAAAAATTTCATAAAATCGTCACCATCAGATGCCCAAACAAAAGCAGACTTTGCATAAGGGTTTGATTTTCTTCTTTCTTTCTTAAAAGACTGTGGGATAATGTCCACAGGTTCAAACCCCACAGGACAACAACACTTCTCTTTTTAAGAAGTCATTCTGAACTAACTTCCGCCTCTCCTTTATGCTTTACCCCCGGCGTCGGCGTCCCGGTTCAAGTTTTAGGAGGAGGTCCATTCGCAGGCATCTTTAAGCCTTACCGGGACCAAACTAGCATGGATGATGCTTCCAGGGATGGACACTACCAGATTTGCTTTGAATGCTGGATCTGACCTACATTTTCCAGATGAGTGACCAAGTTAAAGTTTTTGGAGCAGGTCCATTCCCAAGTAAGTATCGGCCCTACCTTGACCGAAATGTCTGACACATCACATGTAGTAGGAAAAAGAGAAGGTAATGGTCCAGGTGTTGAAGTACCTATTGTCTGCTTTGAAACTCCAAGTAATTTTGTTTCTTCTGTCTCAGATTTCGATTTTGGTTGATGAACACTGACTGCATCAGCTGTAATATTTGCATGATAAGTGTAAAAGAAAACAATGTTACAGAACTATATCTACATGAACGATATGCAGTATATTGATTCTCCTTGTTAATATGTCCAAACATCGGGACTCTACATTACCATTAGTCCGGTACCATTAAAAAAATCGGACAAGTGAAAATTGTTGAACAAGTCCTTTTGAACAAGTGCATTTTAATGTGAAGAAGTCTCTAAATAATAAGCCAAGCAGTCTATTGGACGTACAGGAATTTGTTGACTCCATCTCCACTCTTTTCATAATTTCCAATGAACAGATCTTTGGATATCAGCATTTTATGACCTTTTAAAGGGCATAGAGTGGACAAGCCAAACCACATTTCTCATATACTGAACAATTTTACTTAAATTTTTCAGTTTTTATGAAGGAAAATGAAATATTTGAAGTTTTATTATTGTTAGGGGAATATTTAAATCGTCAAAAGGGGAAAGTTAGATCTTCAGGGAAAATTTTCTCTAGGGGAAAACAGGGAAAATTTTCTCTAGGGGAAAACACGGAGTATATGTAGTAAATATCCCCAAAATTAATCCCTGTATGAATAACAGTCAAGGTAACAAGGTTATTAATCTTGGTGTCATTTGAATTAACGTTATAAGTGGTGTATGCATACGAAATATAAGGTTTCTCTCTCTTCTATGGTCAAAAGTTAAGGCGAAGGTACCTAAAAGCTATTTTTAGCATATGGGTCACAGTCAAGGTCATTAACCTTGGTGTCGTATTAAAGAGCTTCAAAAGTGAAGTATGCATACAGTGTAAAATGGCTACTATCAGGACTTGATTGCTTATTATTTAAAAATCATATAGAATGTATTCATAAATGTGACAGTATCTGGGTTTATTTACTCTTTCTTGTCAGTACTTTCAGGAGATTTACACATATGTTATGTTAGTTGTGTCTTTTACCTTTCAAAACACCCAATTTATCATGGTCAAGCGCAGGTTGCATATCACCCTTTCTTGGATCTCTAATTCCTTGATCCATGGACTGGGCAAGTTCTTCGGTACTGAAAATGAGCACAGCAAGCTTGCTTGTCAAAGTGCAGGCTGCTTTTCCACCCTCATAATGGCTTTCAGATGTCGTTGCTTTCCTTAACATGGCCTTCGGAACCCTCATATCCGATGTCTCCAAGAGTTAGACATACTGAGAAAAATGTAATTTATATAATAAATCAATCTTCTGGTCAGAATTTAATATTGTGATTATATAATCATGCATTTTCTCGAGAAGTATGTGAAAATCTCATAATGCTGCAAATGTAAATTATGCTTACAAGTCATGAAAACTCCATAGTGTTTTAAAAGAATAGTAGTGCTCTTTGTTCGTGGTGATATAAACTAAAAACTATGTTATTGTTCCCCATCTGTAAATATTCTGTAATTAACTGATAAACTTCCTTAAACTTTAACTCCACAACCAGATTTATTTTTACGTTCCTTCGTACTAAGCTGAATATTATTTAACAACTGAGGGTTTTAAATATTGCATTGTATTATGTACACAGGAATATTTACATTTTAAATCATAATACCAGTTTCTCATGAATTGTCAGAACATTCATGAATATACATATACATGAATGTACATATGTATCTATATCATTACATGTTATCACACTTCATTAGTTGCTTGCAGGGTTGAAGTATTTGCTCTTTTCGACGCCTTACCCAAGGTCTCGTCCATTTTCTTCTGTTTCTTCTACGATTGTTTAAATGAAAAATGGTTGTTAAACTATCATCATCCTCCAGTGTGAAATGTAAACAAAATGTATACAAAAAAAATTTTTGGAGGGAAATATTTATACACTTCATGTCTGACAAATAATACCGTGTAAATGAAACACTTGAGTCAGATGTAAATCACATTTTACAAGTCAGACCGTGTAAATAGGGCTTATCCAAAAAAACTATAGTTAACTAAAGTTAACTATAGTTTACTATATTACCACTGTAAAACTTTGGAACAATTATTTACTATGTCGAAAACTTAAGAATTCTGATTTATTAGGCGATAACTATTTAAAAAGTTATTGTAACAAATATTATATTTGAAAATGTATAGTAGCAATAAATTTTTGAAGTGAAATACAAAAATACATAGAAGTATTTTTAGCATTATTTAAAAAAAGCATGATAAAAAAAAATAAATAAAAACGATATTAAAAACAGGTAAACATAAATGAATAGATTCTTTCATATTTTGGTAGTAAACGTAAATATTTAGTTTTTTTCTATGAAGCTATGTAGAGTAATGATTTTTTAAATTTGTTTCCCGATCCCGCGGGTGGTTTATTCCATAAGTGGACTAGTCCAATGATATTAAACAACGCAGTTCAAGTCATGGTCTCCAGATGCATGATATGTCTCTGTTCAGATGCACACGATACATAAGAAAGCAGTGAAAAACCTTAAATATTGAATTTATTCTATATATGATAGTGTTCCCTGTTTACTTCAGTAGAGAAAATACACTCCAACAAAAAGTGTATTTAATTATATCTATCTCTCATAATGTTTACAATGCATGGTTTGATAACAGATTTTATAATAGGTGTTACAATGTAGCTAGAAAACAATTTAGATCTAAGCACATTACATTGAGATTGCTCGATGGCCCCGACTGCCGAGTATAGGACGAAATTTGCAGCTCTCCACCGGCAAGTGGTGGCGTCTCCAAATTAGTGAAAATTCTCGAGAAGGACAAACAATATACAACCGATCAATTAACCCTTTTTCTTCGAAGGAATGAACCGGTCACGGTAGCCTAGTGGTAGAGCGTTCGCTTCCTGATCGAGAGGCCCGGGTTCGGTTCTCGTTCGCGGCGCCGCGTCATACCTTAGACGTAAACAAAGGTAGTGACTGTTCCTTTGCCAAGCGCTCGGCACTAAAAGTGAAAGTCACGGGTCTTTCGGATATGACCTTAGGTCCCGTGTCACGGTAGGCGCTGGCACGATAAAAAACCCTCACTGCTCAATGGCCCTGAGTGCCGAGTATAGGTCTAAATTTGAAGCCCTTCACCGGCATACGATGACGTCTGCATGTGAGTGAAAGATTCTCAAGAGGGACGTTAAACAATTTACAATCAATCAATCAATCGAAGGAATGAACATTTACAGTAATATTTTAAAAGAATTGTTTTAAAAAATCGCGTACAAATGATGTCTGTTATTTAACCAGCATCCAGCGCTGGTTTGATGTCTTCTGTTTATGGTTCTTCCCTTTGAACCAGTCAGGCTACACTCGAACTTTGAACTAGTCAGGCTACACTCGAACTTTGAACCAGTCAGGCTACACTCGAACTTTGAGCTAGTCAGGCTACACTCGGCCTTTTCCACCTCTGTGAAAATCTCCTCCATAATGTAATTGACAAGATGGCTGTACCTCGAACCAGTATTGCTCCTTAGCTTTTTAGCCGAGGTGCAGGCACTGCCAAAATGATAAAATTAATTACCTATTTAATTACAAAATTCATTTTGTTCATTGATGAAGGTGAAATTTCTTACAGATACAAGGTAATTTATGGTTTTCAAGATTTCATATTAAAATGCTTAAACCCAGTATTTACTGTAGGTCTATACTTGCACTACGTCATTTACGAATAGTAAAACGGGAACCGCGCTTCGTTTTTCCGAGATGAGATTTTTAAACTATATTAGTTTGACTTTTACTTAGCGTTTTAAATATCCGGTAACGATTTTGCTCGAAGTCGGTCGAGTCAAGTCAACAAACACATATTCTACAGTTTAAGGATAAATTAATTAAAAAGAGAAGGCTGGGAATAACTTTCGGTTGACAGAAATAATTAGGTAATAAAACGATATTTCTGTGAATGATGCATGTTTTATATGCCGCGTTTAAAACACGGACCATATACATGCTACATCAGAACATGTATCAAACTATCGAGGCGACTATTGTCGGCAGCCAAGTTGAAGCTAATAGTGATAATCCGGAAGAAAAGTAATGACTACGATTTGACTTAGAAATTTATGGATTGTACTAATCAAACATTACAAAATTTATTTGAATAATAATTATTGCATAAAACACATACCCCCTCCCCCAACCTGCTTACCCACGAATCCCAATGCAAAATTATCTTTTGAATAAGTATTTAACAAAAGTTGATTCACTTGCAGCATACTTTGTTACTTTCTGTCACAAAATCATCCAGTTTCTGAGAATCAGTGAATTACTTTCATTTTCATCGTCTCCAATTTAAAGACAAGTGTGTTTTATTTATTTATTTTTTTTTTTTTGAGTAAAATAAGATAAATTTTAAAGACAATAGGTTTTGGGTGTGTATAATTATTGTTTTAAATTATGTTCAACTTTGTTAATACAAGTATATACTCAAACATTAACAGTATTACAGAAATATATGGCAATATATTACTTCTGGAAGAAAGAAAATAGGGGGGTCCCTTTAGTGTAGAGCTCATACCACGAAAAGTAATGCGTCAACATATAATTTTTTAAAGCTTATTATTTGTCTTAAATATAATTTAGTAAAAATAATGCAAAATTACGAAGTTTGAGTCCATAATTTTTTTTTTAAATGACTGAGATTGTCCTGTGAAGCATATTTTCTCACATTAAATTTTTTGGGGTATTAAAGTTGAATATTTAGACTTAAAAAATTAATTTATATACAACAAAATCTAGAATAGGTAAAATTTTAGTATTTTACATTTCGGGGTATATACTCCAATACGCTATAGCGGAAAAGTGAACATGTTGACATAAAATTTTTCTCTGTGTCTATCCATTGCTGGGATGTATGTCTATCTTATAAAAGCAGATTTTTAAAGATTGAGCCCATTAAGTGCCGAGTATAGAACTACCTTAATAAAAATTATAATATCTGTGAGTCAATACCGTTACGTAATTGATTGATGAAATTCTGAACTGAAGCATCAAGAAAGTAATATCGTCCAAAATATAATCGTTGGGTAGGAGTGAAGTAACATTCAAATCTAATTAAACAATAAAGAATTAAAAGCGAACTTGAATAAGACATTTTTTTCTGTGTTCACTTCATTTTTCTCAGGCACTGTAATATCAGTTTTTACAATACTTGGAGTAGGGCAACAAAGAGAAAATATTTGACCACGTGCCTGATGTTTAGGTACTAGTAATTCAATGTCAAGGTATAATTTTACTGAAAAAAGCAATCAATTATTTAACCATAACATGTAAAATGACTTAATCTTTGATACACAACATAAAACAGTGAGATTTACTGTAGAAGCACAAATTTTCGTGGGCATAAAATTTCGTTGTTTTTGTCATCAAAAATAGTTTCGTGGGCATTTCATTTCGTTGTTTTGAAAGTAATCTTATTCAATATATAGTCATATAAAATTTCGTGTGGGATTTAATTTCGTTGAATATTGTTAACAACGAAATATTTACATTTCCAATGTCTTTGTCCGAGATAAAATTACCAATTGTAAATGTAATTTATTTCCTCGTGAATAATTTGGCGCAGTTCCAAAAAAAACAAGTGCAGGGCGGGACAACACCTAGAGAGAAGCAGGCTTGGAGCCCGTGGATTGGCGGAATCAAAGCATGTAAATATAAGGAATAACTGTCAGATTTTTCAAATTCATGAAGATGATCAATGGATTGGCTTGTGTGATAATTTTATGTTCGGCGTTTATGCAAATTATCACACAAGCCAATCCATTGATCACTTCATGAATTCGAAAAATAAGACAGTTATTCCTTAAATAAACGAAATTTAATCCCCCACGAATATTTGTGCTTTTACAGTATATAGTAAGGCATTTTTTTTAAATAGAGAACTGAAGCGGCCATGTTCAAAGATGAAAGCACGGGATATACTAAAGACAAGATCATTAATCAGTAATGTAAATTTATAAAAGCTCATTTCCTCCTGGGACAAACTACATGCGCCTTTGGAGAAATCAGGTTATTCATGTACCGAAATTACCACCATCGAACTATCTAAACAATTTCATGGAACGACTGCATAAATAAGCACTGGTTAAATGTAGTACTGTATGACGCCGTGACGTCAGACAATAAGAAAACAAAAAGACTTTAATTAATCAATTTCACAATTAATTACTTACATAGACACGTTTTCCCTTTCACTTCAATTAAATACTTTACAATTCCTACTACGAATTTTTAATTCTCAATGATTTCAATGAGAAATTAAGGAGTGCGTTGGTGACGTGAACAGAGTCATATCATATGCATATTTTTGCAAATTAAGTAATAAGGAAAGATTTTTGTTGTTTTTAATTGTATCCATGTATTTTTCATATATACTAGTATTTTAAGATAAAAAATTTTGTTTTAAGTGAGTGATTCTATCAGGACAATATCATTGTGCACAGCACGTAAAAAGCTAGTATGTTTGATTGATGTAAAATGGGATTTTCTTGCAAAGAATAAATGTACATAAAAAATTGTCCACCGGTAATACTAATTGTATTATTAATTTATTTGTAATGATGTAATACTTGATATCGCGATTACTTAACTTAGCGGAACTCTTTCGCGAAGGAGGTAGGAATCGTCTGTTGGGTGGGGGCAATGTGCTTTTCAATACAATGCAAGATCGATCATTGTAGCATTTATAAGGACAGATAAGTAAAACATCCTGGTGGAATACCTCGCTAAACAATCGCTGAACCAGCCTAATATATTTTTGAGAGGAGCCAATCCTGAATTGTCACATTTTTAACGATATTTTTAATTAAGCGGACTCTTCTCGTTAAATTTATTTTGAAAATCGTCACATTTTTAAACAGATAAAATATTCTAAACTTTCCTTATTTGACAATCTACTATTTGGAGTTCAATATCTGGCAAAACATCGTGATTTCGGCATTAAATTGTTCGAATCATTCGATTGTCACTACTGTAAACAATGTCATTTGCCCCCAGAAATGTAGACTTTTCTCGACTCCCCAGCAAAAGAGCGGTAGTAAGTTAGATAACTGCGAGGTGCTCATTGGTAGTCGCGATATAACGTATTGTTTATTCAAATAAATGTATGCATTGAAATGGAAGAATGGGAAAAATTTGTAGTTTATTCAATTTGCTAATGAGAGATTGATAGAAAATCAATGTATATAACATATGCCATTATTCCTTTCAATTTAGACTTTGTACCAATCTACAATTTCATCATGCTGTGGATGACTGGGTATAATCTTCATTAATAATTTCATGTCTACTTTGTCAACAGACTTGAAGGAATTCTCATATTCCTCCATATTCCAAGTCCTACCATTGGACCTCATAATAGAGGGAGATGAATTCAGGAAGGCGTCTCTATTTACTTTTCCTCATTTAATTAGCATACCCAAACCCTCCTTCTCCAATTCTTCCAATTCATCTACAAATAATAATATTTATTAAAAAAGTATTTTATAACAAGATATGTTTGTTAATCACTGT
Organism: Saccostrea cuccullata; assembly: GCF_032062105.1. NCBI lineage: Eukaryota > Metazoa > Mollusca > Bivalvia > Ostreida > Ostreidae > Saccostrea > Saccostrea cuccullata. The sequence goes on from NW_026938470.1 coordinate 45,752, forward strand.
GCGCCCGGCGGGAAAAAGTTTTAAAATAGCAGCGGCCAATCGTCTTCCATGCTGATGGTTAGGGTAGGTGTCTCAATTGTTAGCATCTTCGCAATAAGTGATGAAAGGAGAGCAGTCCTATGTGGTGATTTTGGAGTAGATGCTGGTGGTGAGGAGACGTCTAGGTGCTGAATGGCCCTATCGATGTTTCGGATGACGGTGATGGTACTCTTCCGGCTGAGGTGAAGCCCATCACTGCTGAGTAGTTGTCAATCTCCCCATTCTGCAGGAACGTAGGGTGGCCAACACAATGCAGTTGATGGAGTCTTGTAGACAGGCTGGCTGGCCCTCGCGTTGAAGTCAATGAGGAAAGCAGGTCTCGGCAAGGCGCCTGGAAAATCGTTCTCCGCTCTTGGTAGCACGCCGGACAGTAGGATGTGGGCAGATGGGTTGGTAGTCCATATACTGCTGGTCAGGGCCTAAAACTCCCACAGCATGGTCCTCACGGAAATCGACAGTTTGACATCTGGCAATAGTTTAGTCAAGTCAGTCATTAGAATTTAGGGGAAAGCACCCTGTTTAATCCTATATACAGATGACCAAATTAATGACATTAAAATTTTATGTTGCAGTGGACATACAATTTTAGGTGTTGACAAAACTTTTAATCTTTGTGACATGCATGTCACCGCTTCATGCTATAAACAAATTAGAGTTACAAAAAACAAAACAAAAGAACATCCAATCTTTTGTGGACCTTTATTCATTCACAACAATAGTGACTTTGAGTCGTACAGTAATTGCTTTTATCATTTGAGAATAAACTTTCAGACACTGATAAATCTTAATTGATCTTTGGGTCGGATGAAGAAAAGGCACTAGTAAAAGCAATTACTGAATGTTTTCAGGAAGCAAACCATAGTTTGTGTAAAAGACATCTTTATCAAAATACAAAACGAAAAATCGTTAATAATGATAATAATGTGGACAGACAGACAAAAAAAATTAGACCTTATTTTCAGTGATGAAGGGTTGATAAATTCTGACGACAGTATTTGTTTTGATCACATTTCAGACCTATCAAAGGATATTTCAGGAAAATTTCTAAAATATTGCATAAAAAACAACCAAATCTCAAAGAAAAAGTCAACAATCCCATCATCAACAATCCCATCAGGCATGACATTGTTGATAAACCGTGGACAAACAATAATTCTGAGTCATTAAATCATGTCTTTAAATAGGCAAATGATTGAAAATCAAAACCATTCCTTTATTTTGTAAATATAGTAGGCATATTTTTAAACCTCACCTACTGGCAAAATGAATTGTTTAACACTAAGTATTATTATAATGTGTCTATACATGCTTTTATTGTTGTATTTTCTAAACAGTATATCTTTTCTATCAAAATTAATAATAAAATGGAAGTCTTTTAAAAACCACTCCTCAATATGACACCATATTCTTTTTACACAGAAACATTCAAATAATTAATGTTCAATTGTTTCAACTTCTTGTTCACAAAATGAGCAAACAAGTGAATCAATTAGTTTAAGTGTATAAAGGTATTTATTTGTTGCAATAATCCTGTGCAGGATTTGAAATTGCATCCACCGAAACTTTGCCTCTTTTGTAACTTTAAATGGTAGTTCAAATATTTTGTTCAATTCTAACTCACCAAAAGATATTCCATTATTTTCCAATTTTTCTAATGCTTTGATTGTTTGCTTTTTCTTCTTGATGAGTACATTGTACATATCTTTACAACCATTTGTGCTTTTATAAAAAATGTCAATTGAATTTGGGATAAAAGGTCCACTTTCTTCTCTTTTTTCAATATCAATACTCTTCAATAACTTTGTAACAGCTACTATTAAACCGGTATATTCTACAAAATTAGTTTGTATATTCAGAATATTGAGGTACTCGAGGCTTATAAATTTTCCTTCAACGTCAAACAGATCTCTAATGAAAACAAAGCCTGCATCAAAACAACTTTTCAAAACTACAGACGAATGGTTTATTTTAATTCTTGGGTTAAACCATTTATGTTCACGAAGAATTTGAGTAGTACATGTTTTTTGACTACCACTGCAGTCAATGATTTTTTTACCAATTAAGTAAAACTTCTTTCCAAAATTTGTTGCTTATTTTATGAAGCATCTTAACTGTAAAATCTAAACCTCTTACCCAAAGAGATTCAATTTTTAGCTCTACTGGTCAGAGACCAGAAGAAGTTATGCGAAAGTAATGCGTCCGTCGTCCGTCCGTCCGTCTGTCTGTCTGTAAACAATTTTTCAAAATGCTACTCCTCCTACAGTTTAAGTCTGATTTCAATATAACTTGGCACACAAGTAGACTACACTAAGATACATAATTCTGTGTATCGGTTTTTGATTTCGATGAACGGTGTTGCCGTAGTTACTAAAAATAGAAATTTCTGTGAAATTCTTTCAAAATGCTACTCCTCCAACAGTTTTGGTCTGATTTCAATATAACTTGGCACACAAGTAGACTACACTAAGATACATAATTCTGTGTATCGGTTTTTGGTTTCGTTGAACGGTGTTGCCATGGTTACTAAAAATAGAAATTTCTGTGAAATTCTTTCAAAATGCTACTCCTCCTACAGTTTTGGTCTGATTTCAATATAACTTGGCACACAAGTAGACTACACTAAGATACATAATTCTGTGTATCCGTTTTTGGTTTCGTTGAACGGTGTTGCCGTGGTTACTAAAAATAGAAATTTCTGTGAAATTCTTTCAAAATGCTACTCCTCCTACAGTTTTGGTCTGATTTCAATATAACTTGGCACACAAGTAGACTACACTAAGATACATTATTCTGTGTATCCGTTTTTGATTTCAATGAACGGTGTTGCCATGGTTACTAAAAATAGAAATTTCTGTGAAATTCTTTCAAATTGCTACTCCAAATACAGTTTTAGTCTGATTATAATATAATGTGGCATGCAAGTAGACTACACTAAGAACATAAATAGACTTAATCAAGGATCATTATTCTATTTATTGCTGTTGAAAAGTTTCAATTCCCAACTGCTTTTAAGTACTTTTCTCTTCCTTTGCTATAATTACAAACCAGTAGAGCTTCAGTCTCGACAGAGACTTCTGGTTATTCCTAGTTCTGATTCAAGAAGTTTTAACCATTTTGTGTCTGAGTAGATTAGTCTTAGGATCCATGTTGAAGAACTGCGAACGATAGTATTGTTCTCCCGCCTACCTCCAAGTCAATTTTCAAAAGTTAACATATGCGATTAATTTTTAAATATTTTTTATAGATAATTATATGGATTTTCATTAAAAAAAATACTTATTTGGGAAAATAAAGAGAGATAACTCTAAAATTTTGGTAAAGCTTGTGTTTTTCACTATACAAATCAACGAAAAACGGAAAATGATTTTAAAACATCTCCCTCCCCCCCCCCCCCTGTCACAAAAATTCCTTTTTACAGGTAATTTGGACTGTTATTTCACAAATTCATACCAAAGCTTATTGTGTGACACGGGGGGGGGGTGTTTATAGACAAAAAACGATAAAAATGCTTATTTTCCAACAATTTCTAAGCGATTTACATCTGAAACATTATATTTTATATATTGTTTAATGGACGTTGAGATTGAATACTGTTCGTTATCTCCATATCCTTCTCATTGATATACATGTATTTATATTTATTTATTTGTCTAAAACATTAGAAAAGATATAAGGAACATTTAATCATTTTTAAGACTATTTCAAAATATGGTGATGCTTGAAATTCCGATTTAAGTGGAAAATATCGTCTACCCCCCTTTTTTCAAATGCTGGAATTATGGATAATTTACTGTTTAGCGCTGGTATTAAGACAATTATTCAATTACCATTAAACTGTTCTTTGTATTAAACAAATATTTTATGGCCAAATTGCTATTTATATTGAATTAAATGGTTCCAAAATGTAGGCGGGAATTGAGAGTTAGCATGCGTATTTCTTTAATGCACATAAAAATCCATTTAATCAATCATTTTCAACCCCCCATTTCACCGGTCACGGTAGCCTAGTGGTAGAGCGTTCGCTTCGTGATCGGGAGGCCCGGGTTCGATTCTCGATCGCGGCGCCGCGTCATACCTAAGACGTAAACATAGGTAGTGACTGTTCCTTCGCCAAGCGCTCGGCACTAGAAGTGAAAGTCACTAGTCTTTCGGATATGACCTTAAAAACGTAGGTCCCGTGTCACGGTAGGCGCTGGCACGATAAAGAACCGTCACTGCTCAATGGCCCTGAGTGCCGAGTATAGGTCTAAATTTGAAGCCCTTCACCGGCATCGGTGACGTCTCCATATGAGTGAAAAATTCTCAAGAGGGACGTTAAACAATATACAATCAATCAATCAATCCCCCATTTCTATATTCTTGGATTATGGCACTCTTCTTAACCTTATGAACTTTACCTCCCTATAAAAAGTAAAAAAGGTCTTTCTCAAATTCATCGACTAATTCCTTATTGGGGTTTGGAATAGTCAATATCAAATGGTTCATCTTTGGTATAATCAGGGATTTAATCGCTGTTAATGTACCTATGGGAGTCGTTTTTCTTAATTGCCATTGTTGTTAATCAATCGCTTTATTTCATTAATTAATTTTGTGGGGATAATTCAGTTCTATCATTTCATCTAAATTAATAGAAAGTTTTAAACCAAGAAGATCAAAAGTAGAATTATTCCAGTCTAACTTCAAGTGATGAAAGACTTTTTTGGAAAATTTTTACTACCTAACCACACCATTTTAGTTTTTGTAAAATTAATTTTCAGTCCAGATACAATTGCAAAATAATCAAGCTCTCTTTATGTACTATCCATAGACTGTGGTGATCCGTCAGATATAATTGAAGTATCATCGGCATATTATGAAAGTTTATATTCCTCCCCATCACTTACAATTCCTTTTATGTCTTTATTGTTTCGAATGAGAATCTCAAGAACTTCAGCACATAGTAGAAAGAGATATGGTGAAATTGGGTCCTCCTGTCTGCATCCCCTTTGTGGGACCAAGTAGTCAGAGGAAATTCCATTCTGTATGACACATGATTTGATTCCATTATAAAACGTTTGTATCCAATTTTTAATGGATTCCCCAAAATTAAAAAAGTCCAATGTTTGGTATATAAACTTCTAGGATATAGTATCAAAAGCTTTTTCGAAGTCAATTAACATTAATAAGCCTGGAATCTGTTTTTGTTCTGTGTATTGCATTGAATCATAAACTAGTCTCAATATTTTCACCTATGAATCTTCCCTTCAAAAACCAGTTTGATCCTTATTTATTACTTTATTCAGCACAGTTTTTAATCGTTCAGCAATACAGCCTGAGGCTATTTTATAAATTACATTCAATAAACTGATTGGTGCCAGTTCTTTAAGAATTGTTTTTGTTTTCCTAGTTTAGGTAGGCAAGTTATTATAGTTAATTTATTTGATTTAGTAATGTGTGATAATTCATACGAGTTGTTTATTGCTCTTGTAATGATTGATTGATTGATTGGTGTTTAACGCCGAGTCGGCAATATTTCAGCCACATTTCGGCAGGAAATTATGTTAAATCAGTTTAGAGTGTTTTTTGGGTTTCTCTGGCGGCTCCCAGTGAGCATACTCTTTTCCGAAAACCGGAGAAACGATCTTTAGCGTGCCAAGGGGGTTGTTATCCTTGACACGGGGTACCGTTTAACGTCCCATCCGACGGACTTAAAAAATTTAAAATATTTAAACAGTTTTAAATAAAACTTATGAGGGGCTATCAAAAAGTTCGTGGACTGAGGCTATAAAATTAATACTATGTAGTCTATACTTTCAAAATTTATAAGGGACATAAAGCAACAAAAAATAAAGAAATGTTGAAAATTTTAGCCTGATTCGTTCATTTTGTGCTATGATAAAATAGAAAAGATATTATAGGTTACCCGTCGCCGTTTAGTTTCACGACGTCCAACAGCGTCATTGTTTTTCAATGTCCGCTTCTTCTACCTCATACACTTAATTTGATTAGATTCCCTGGAGTTGAGTAAGGACTGAAACCCGTCTTGTTTTTTTGATTTTACAATGTAATGTGAGGAACAGCGGCTTTAAATGCATATAATATTGTAAATGGATTGATACATTGGGACAGATCCTCGCTCGATTGTGCCAGCATATTTTGTTTTGGGGAGTTTAATATCTACAACATATGATCAACGTCATTTTTTGACGTGATTGATTTTTCACACCTTGACTACAAATCGACATTAACTGTGCATCCCTTTTCTCTCTGAATCTCTTTTGGCATTAAAAAAAAAAAAACAAGTACTCTGGATGCATTTAATTTCTCCATAGCCAGTTTAAACATTTCTTAGGTCTTTTCTACTTTTTTCAGAGCCAAAATTTTATAGAATGTTGGAAAATGAAACCCCTCCCCCCTTTTGACGTCCTTTTCAAGAACTTATTTGTTTAGACACTCCATGTCAAATTTGCGATAAATTTTCATAAAACTTTCAGAATGAATTGAAAACTTTTTTATTTTTTTGAAGCAATAGTGTCCCAACATATACCTGAATTAATAAGATTTTTGGATGTCAAATGTTCATATCAAAAGAGTTTTTCTTAGTTATGCTTCGGTCGAAAAAACGCTGTATCGATGTTGCGCCGCCTGGACATATCATAGCTTACAAAAACATTACTAAATTTTTAAAAAACAAAATCTATGATCTGCGGTGTATTCTGTAGATAGAAAAGATGATGCTAACCAGATATTCTAAAATTCATTGATGTACCTAATGCGGTTTTAATTTTATGGCGCCAGTCCACGAACTTTTTGATAACCCCTCGTATTTTTTTATCAACCAAATACATTGCACTGTGTACCATTAAATTTTACTGTAAAAATCAGTTTCATGTAAATAATCTAAAATTAATAACATTAACTTTTGCAAACAGTTCACGCATTGTTTGTACATTATTGAAAAGTCTACCTCGAATATTTGAAAAATCAGTACATTCTAAAAGAATATGATTAATAGTAAGCGGACAGTCACATGCACATTCTGGCTGTAATTCTCTATTAAATAAGTTTGCACGAGTTATTTTTGAATGACCTATTCGTAGTCTTGAAATAATCACTTCATCCTGACGTTTAAGGCCAAAGTTAGATGATTTGTTATTTACTTCCAATAAACTTGCCAAATAGAATTTATATATAATTAAGAATCTACATTACCCAGGATGCTTACACCTAAGTTTCGGCTTTTCTGGCCCACTGCTTCTAAAGAAGAAGTTTTTTCCTATATATTTTTTATATAAAACTTGGATTCCCAATTTTTCCTGATGCTTTGTACCAAGTATGGTTAAAATTGGCCCAGTGGTTCTTCAGAATTAGTCGAAAATGTGAAAAGTTCACAGACGGACGGACGACGAACATAATATGATCAAAAAACTCACTTGAGCCTTCGGCTCAGGCGAGCTTAAAGGACATTGAAGAACTGTGCCCAATACATTTTTTTAAAGCATTACTAACTTAACAGAAGTAAAGTATTATACATATATCACATGGCTTCGAGGGTGACATTCCAGAATATTTGCCCCGAGGTGACAGAAAAGCCCTGGAGTGTTATGCCGAAGGCAGAGGGTGACATATCACTCCAGGGCTTTCCTGTCACCGAGGGGCAAATATACTGGTATATTCACCCGAGAAGCCATGTGGTATATATGTTATATGACATTTTTTAAATTAAAAGAAAATTTACAGGAAAGCCCTGGAGTGTTATGTCACCCGATGCCGAAGGCATAACCCTCCAGGGCTTTCCTGTCACCGAGGGGCAAGTATTCTGGTATAGTCGCCCGAGAAGCCATGTGGTATATGTTATATGACATTTTTAAAATTAAAAGAAAATTTAAAATCATTATAAATCGTTAAAATGTACACAAATATTCCAAAAATGTCTGCTTGACGTTAAGAAATACACTGTGTTGTTTACATTTGCTTAGCAACAGACGTCATAAAATCTCGAACCCGAACTAAAATGCGTAACGTAAAAACACGTAAACGTGATCGAAAGGATGACATAACTGTTTCCGTCGGGGGTGACATAACTGTTTCCGGTGTGACTCAACATTTTTCAGGGTTTATAGCGAAACTTATTACATTTGTGATATAATAAGAAAACTTATTAAAAAATGTAATATAAATCGTTGTTAAACTAAACCTATTGACTGCTGTAGAATCATTAAAGATATATATGAACAAGATGGAAGTTGGCAATGTGACAGTCAACAAGGTTTTCCTTGTTAGATTTCTTGCATACATAGACAGATTTTACACATGCAAGAGTTATTGACAATATTACACCATATCTTTATTGGCAAGACAGACAGACAGACATGCTGATTTCGATATATATAGCTATATCTGGCATTGTTAAAGCAGTAGATCGAGTTTGACAAAAGATTTTCATATTTGCAAGTGTGATGCGCTAGTCTGGTTGCACCGTTAGTACGTTTAGACCTCGAAACACTGGCCAGAGAAAAATCTGATTTCAGGGAATTCATTTTACGGAGTTTCAGTTAAATATACAAGTGGATGTGATCAACTTAGAAAATTCAAGTTGACGTCCATGTTTACCTTGTCTATTTATAGGTAGGGGTACGTTTTTTTTTATATTAAAAGAAAAATAATTAACGTCAGGTGCCTGTGGACCAAACATTCTAAAAGGCCTCAAGATATTAAGTGTGACAGACAGACAGATGCGGTGAAGTGATTACTAAGTGTCGCTCAGCTCTGCAGTCAAAACAAAAAAACAGTACAAATCTTGATCCAAGTTCAATATCCAGGTTTTGAAAGATTGTCTTACCTATTGTAAATATTTTTCATTTGCAGCTTATGACGATCTTCTGGCTTGAATTGCCATGCCGAAAGAAAACCTTGAACTAGCAACCATTCACCATGCTGTTCAAGGAATTGGTCTCTTTTCTGGAAATTGTCTACACTTCTCAACTTAAAGAATTATTAGACTACGTGTTAACCAGAAGTCTCTGACGTAACTGTAGCTTTACTGGTCTGTACTTATAAGGCCAGCATTGAATATATTTAGGTTTACGAACATCAAAATGAAAAAGTTCTGTAGGAGGAGGAAATAAACAAAAAAAAAACTTTTAAATATTTTTTGATAAATAATCGCCTTTTGTACATTCATTTTTGCGTGCACGTGAAATCAGTAAAATTAAAAATACACTCGAATGAGTGTATTTTTTAAATACTTTTGGATTAAATGCTTTGATATTAAGTATATTAAAATTTTAGATAGTGTAGACAAGATTATACGGTCGTTACGCACAAGAACACGCGTGCAATGCCTATTTTTTAAATATATTTTGAATTTTTCTGGGAAGACCTTGATTAAGTCAAAATTCCATAAAGTATTTTTTATTTAATAGAAATTACAGGGAATATGGCACCAAAAGGGAATTGGGGAGCGTTTGGGGAACATCTGTAACGGTCCCCGTTACAATTAGCACTAGTTTTGTATATTGTTTAATGGACGTTGAGATTGAATACTGTTCGTTATTTACATATCCTTCTTAATGCAACGCGCAAAAACGGAAGTGGAATTCACGATTACTCTTCTTATTTAAAAATATAAATATTTTTTTAAACAATCACGAACATACAAAAATGAATTGTCTACACCTTTGTTTTCAATTAAAAATAATTTTGTTTTCGTTTTTACTGACCTCATTTCTGAAGCACAAAAGTTTGTTTACAGGACAGAGGAAATTCGGACGGACACACACGAAAGTGTCGAAAAATAATAAATAACATGTTATTTACACAAAATTTGTAATACCGGGGAAGTGAATTATATGTAGTTCAACTTTAAACAAAGCGTTGTTTTTTTAATAATCCGTTTTATCAAATTATGAGTAAAAAATCGAGTTGTATCAAGCATGGAGGTCAAGGCTCAGAATACGCTAACTTTGGGAGACAAAAAGTCTCGATTTTTGCAATAAACATATACTTTTCGCAATACAATCTCTTTAAACATCTTTAATCTATCAAATTTGAGTACATACAGAGCTACGAAATAATCCATCACTTTGCACGAGCATATTTTGTGGACCACACGTTTTTCCTTGAAAACGGCACTTTTTTGAGTGATTGCTCATGCGCGTATTCCCGTTTGAGGGTCAGTTTTTACGACTTCCGTTTACCCCCGTTTGAGGCTTCGACTAGACTGATTATTGGGGCAACTGAGATTTGGACTCGGCATATTTGAAAGGACAAAGTCAGAGGAAATTTCTATATCAAATTATTTTATGTACTTTGTATGCCTGTTATTTATTGCATGAATTTATTTCCCAAATTCCCTGAATTTCATTTTCCATTACTTTTTTGGCATCATATTCAGAGAATAGATTGTCAACAGCTGCGCGTGTATCTTTGACTCCCTTGCACCATCCTAGCTTTTGAAACCATATAAAGAGCTGAAATACAGTCATACAGACAATAATATTATCAATTAGCATTAACCCTTTATGCAGATATTTTGCCGAACGTCTGAGTCGTGTCCCAGTTTAATTTATGATGAAGTAACTTGGAAAGATTTCAAACTGATATGTCATACAATTTTGTTGCAGCCAAACCGATACATTTCCACAGATGTCAAGTTCTGCAGAAGAATATTCTTTTGAATTCTAAGGTGCCAAATTGTAACAGAAATGAAATCTACATTCGGTATCAAGGACCCAACTTTACCATTATTTGCTCTGAAATCCATTTTATTAGGTCACCTGAGTAACTCAGGTGACCTATTGCTATCTGTTTTCGTCCGTCGTCGTGCCTCGTGTGTTAACATTTGAACATTTTCCGCTTCTGCTCTGAAACTGTTGAACCAATTTCAACCAAATTTGGTATGCAGCATCTTTAGGTAAAGTGAAAAAAATTGTGAATTTCATGGTCCACGACCCCCTGGGGCCTGAGGGGTGGGGCCAAAACCACTAAAATTATTGCAATCTTTTAAAATCTTCTTTACTCCTGGACATCAAGCAGGCAAACGGTTGACATGAATACAACGAGCATTGAGTCCTCTACCAAAATTGTGAAATTCATGCCCCCAGGGTCAGGGGTTCTAGTGTTAGGGCGGGGCTATATAGATTATATAGTGAGAATTTCTTTGAAAAACTCTGCTCCAGGGTATTAAAAAAAACTTACTAATGCATTATTCCTATGAAAAACTTCTTCTCTGCTCCAGGGTATTAAAAAAAACTTACTAAGCACATCGTTATGATAAGCAAGAGTGCCTCTTCCAAAATTGTTAATTTTATGGCCCAAGGGTCAGGGGTTCTGGTGTTAGGGTGGGGCTCCATTGATCATATAGTGAAAATGCATTTATTCGTTGAAAATCTTCTTCTCTGCTTCTGAGTATTAGATAAACTAACTAAGCGCAAAGTTATGATAAGCAACAGTGCCTCTTCCCAAATTGTGAATTTTATGGCCCCAGGGTCAGGGGTTCTGTTGTTAGGGCGGGGCTCCTATTGATCATATAGTGAAAATGCATTAATTCTTTGAAAATCTTCCATGCTTCTGGGTATTAAAAAAACTGATTACGTACATAGTTATGATGAGGAAGAGTGCCTTTTCCAAAATTCTGAATTTTATCGCCCCAGGGTCAGGGGTTCTAGTGTTAAGGCGGGGCTCTATTGATCATATAGTGAAAATGCATTTATTCTTTGAAAATATTCTCTGCTTCTTGGTATTAAATAAACTAAGTACATAGTTATGATGTGCAAGAGTGCTTCCTATAAAATTGTGAATTTTATGGCCCCAGGGTCAGGGATTCTGTTGTTAGGGCGGGGCTCCTATTGATCATATAGTGAAAATGCATTAATTTTTTTGAAAATCTTCTTCTCTGTTTCTATTTATTTAAAAATTAAACTAAGCACATCGTTATGATGAGCAAGAGTGCCTATTCCAAAATGTGAATTTTATGGCCCTAGGGTTAGGACGGGTCTCTGTTGATTATATAGTAAAAATTTCCTTTGCTTCTGGGTTTTATGCAGATCCAAGTTTATATATTTATGATGAACAACGGTGCATCTAGCAAAGTGGATTTTTTAAATTAATTTGCACGATGTTTTCGGCTGATTCTGTGACAGACTTGTGAAGTACTGAATAATTTATCAGTCGGATAAATAGTGGATATATGAGGTGGCTAATAACTGTTCAGCTTGTTGTCTCTTTTAGTTTTACCTTTCTTAAGCTGACGGACTGTCAGCTTTATCATCATTAGTCTTGCAGCAGCTGCCATAAGGGTTGCATTCTGAAGGAATAGAAAAATACTACTTTGGTAATGTAATATTCTATTAAGACTGTGCAGTGCATCGAAAATTATAAGATTTTTGTTGTCCTCCTACAGCTTAGATACTTGTTGACGAATGGGAAAATACTTGTTTTAATTGTATGATTTGTTGTGAAAAGGACCTTTAGATATTAACACGCATTCTCTGTAAGCACCAACGAATTTACTATAGGGCTTGGAAACGACATGTCTCGGATTTTGATGAAATTTTTACCATAGGTGTGTCTTGGTACAAAACTAGTAAATATGGTGTCGGAAGTTCCACACGTGCACTTGGTTGCCATGGAGACGGATCCATTGAATTCGGCCATTTTTGGCCCATTTTGACTAAATGAAAACATGAAAATTGAGGAAATGTAAATGAATATTTATCGGTATCTAATACACTCTAACAAAAATCATTGGATCATATGATAACATGACCTTTTAAGGTAAACAGAGGATATAATCGTTTATTCTAGAAATATTCTTCCTGTAAGAAAAAGGTCATGCAAACTGACATGGTTTCTAAAAAAATAAAAAATGAGGAAATTGGAATTTTTTGAGATCTTTGAGGCTAAATAAGAAAAATTGTCCGCGGAAATTTCCCAAATCTTACGTGGGTTATTATACTTGGGAATAAGTAGTGTCATTTCATGAAATAACATAAGTGGGCTTTTGCTCCTATTTTTAGTAACATGTATCTATAAATAGATATATTTTAGAAAAATCTGCAAAATCAAATTTTGGCAAAGTTTAAATTGTCATTAATGCATAATTAGAACGTATGTTGTAAAAATTGAGATTCTAATGACAAGAGCTGGACACCACTAGCTGGTATGGACAACGGTTGAGGGGAGTTCCCATTTCTATTTTTAGTAACAGGTGGCTATATATAGATATGTCTCTGAATATTAGGAAAAATGGCATTTTTGTTCTAATTGGAAGCTTCATATAAAAAGGCCTAACAAATATAAAGATTTCTACAATATGTTTTCAGAATGTACATGTGTTTGCACTAAAACTGCTACAATATTGAGGATGGACTCTTGTTTCATTTTATGGCAACAACGGTCTAAAAATAGATTGCTCGAATAATTAAGAAAATGTAGATTATTGCACTTTTTCAGGCAATTTTTAGATGTAGTTGCTGCATAATTAGGAAATATGTTGTAAAATTTTAGATGTAAATGACAGGATCTGGATACCACTAGCTGGTGTGGACAATGGTTGAGGGGGTTTCCCATTTCTATTTTTAGTAGCAGGTGGATAAATACAGATATGTCTCTGAATATTAGGAAAAATAGCATTTTTGTTCTAATTAGAAACTTCATATAAAAAGCCCTAACAAATATAAAGATTTCTACAATATGCTTTCAGAATGTACATGTGTTTGCACTAAAATTGCTACAATATTGAGGATGGACTCTTGTTTCATTTTATAGCAACAATGGTCTAAAAATAGATTACTCGAATAATTTGAGAAAATGTAGATTATTGCACCCTTTCAGGCACTCATAGATATAGTTGCTGCATAATTAGGAATTATTTTGTGAAATTTTAGATGTTAATGACAAGATCAGGATACCACTAGCTGGTTTGGATAATTGTTGAGGGGAATTCCTCTTTTTCTATTTTTAGTATCAGGTGGCTAAATATAGATATGTCTGAATACTAGGAAAAATGGCATTTCTGTTCTACTTGGAAGCTTAATATAAAAAGGCCTAACAAATATAAAGATTTCTACAATATGCTTTCAGAATGTACATGTGTTTGCACTAAAATTCTACAATATTGAGGATGGACTCTTGTTTCATTTTATGGCAACAATGGTCTAAAAATAGATTACTCGAATAATTAAGAAAATGTAGATTATTGCACCGTTTCAGGCACTTATAGATGTAGTTGCTGCATAATTAGGAATTATTTTGTAAAATTCTAGATGTTAATGACAAGATTTGGATACCACTAGCTGGTTTGGATGATTGTTGAGGGGAATTCCTCTTTTTCTATTTTTAGTATCATGTAGCTAAATATAGATATGTCTCTGAACATTAGGAAAAATGACATTTTTGTTTTAATTGGAAGCTTCATATAAAAAGTTTAAACAAATATAAAGCTTTCTACAATATGCTTTTAGAATGTACATGTGTTTGCACAATAATTTCAACAATATTGAGGATGAACTCTTGTTTCATTTCATATCAACAATGGTCTAAAAATAGATTATTCGAATAATGGAGAAAATGTAGATTACTGCACCTTTTTAAGCACTTTATAGATGTCATTGCTGATAACTTAGGAAGTATATTGTAAAATTTTAGATGTAAATGACCACATTTAGCAGGTGTGGACAATGGTTGAGGGGGTTTCCCATTTCTATTTTTAGTATCACGTGGCGAAATATAGATATTTAGGCCATCTATAGGAAAACTTTAAAAATCTTTTCAATTGTTCTGTAAAATAATTCCTGATTGTCCTAATTCTAGTCTTTGACAATGTACCTGTATTTTCATCTACAAGTTTATTTGTCCAAAGACTTTTAAATTTTTTAGAGGAAGACTCAAAGAGCGTATTCTGTATGGCAGTTTCTGTGGTCTGCATTTTTAGCTCTACTGGTCAGAGACCAGAAGAGCTTATGCGATAGTAATGCGTCCGGCGTCCGTCCGTCTGTCCGTCTGTCTGTCTGTCTGTCCGTCTGTCCGTCTGTCTGTAAACAATTTTTCAAAATGCTACTCCTTTTACAGTTTTGATCTGATTTCAATATAACTTGGCACACAAGTAGACTACACTAAGATACGTAATTCTGTGTATCGGTTTTTGATTTTGATAAACGGTGTTGCCGTGGTAACTAAAAATAGAAATTTCTGTGAAATTTCTTTAAAATGCTACTCCTCCTACAGTTTTGGTCTGATTTCAATATAACTTGGCACACAAGTAGACTACACTAAGATACATAATTCTGTGTATCGGTTTTTGATTTCGATGAACGTTGTTGCCGTGGTTACTAAAAATAGAAATTTCTGTGAAATTCTTTGAAAATGCTACTCCTCCTACAGTTTTGGTCTGATTTCAATATAACTTGGCACACAAGTAGACTACACTAAGATACATAATTCTGTGTATTGGTTTTTGATTTTGATAAATGGTGTTGCCGTGGTAACTAAAAATAGAAATTTCTGTGAAATTCCTTTAAAATGCTACTCCTCCTACAGTTTTGGTCTGATTTCAGTTTAACTTGGCACACAAGTAAACAACACTAAGATACATAATTCTGTATATCGGTTTTTGATTTCGATGAACGTTGTTGCCGTGGTTACTAAAAATATAAATTTCTGTGAAATTCCTTTAAAATGCTACTCCTCCTACAGTTTTGGTCTGATTTCAGTATAACTTAGCACACAAGTAGACTACACTAAGATACATAATTCTCCATATCGGTTTTTGATTTCGATAAACGGTGTTGCCTTGGTTACTAAAAATAGAAATTTCTGTGAAATTCTTTCGAAATGCTACTCCTCCTACAGTTTTGGTCTGATTTCAATATAACTTGGCACACAAGAAGACTACACTAAGATACATAATTCTGTGTATCAGTTTTTCATTTCGATGAACATTGTTGCCGTTGTTACTAAAAATAGAAATTTCTGTGAAATTCCTTTAAAACGCTATTTCTCGCACAGTTTTGGTCTGATTTCAATATAACTTTGCACACAAGCAGACTACACTAAGATACAAAATTCTGTGTATCGGTTTTTGATTTCGATGAACGTTGTTGCCCTGGTTACTAAAAATAGAAATTTCTGTGAAATTCCTTTAAATTGCTACTCCACATACAGTTTTGGTCTGATTTCAATATAACTTGGCACACAAGTAGACTACACTAAGATACATAATTTTCTGTATCTGTTTTTGATTTCGATGAACGTTGTTGATGTGGTTACTAAAAATAGACATTTCTGTGAAATTCTTTGAAAATGCTACTCCTCCTACAGTTTTGGTCTGATTTCAATATAACTTGGCACACAAGTAGACTACACTAAGATACATAATTCTGTTTATCAGCTTTTGATTTCAATAAACGCTTTTGCCGTGGTAACTAAAAATAGAAATTTCTGTGAAATTCCTTTAAAATGCTACTCCTCCTACAGTTTTGGTCTGATTTCAATATAACTTTCTGTGAAATTCCTTTAAAATGCTACTCCTCCTACAGTTTTGGTCTGATTTCAATATAACTTCGCAAACTTGTAGACTACACTAAGAACATAAAGAGACTTTATCAAGGATCATTATTCTATCTATTGCTGTTGTTAAGTTTCAATTCCCAACTGCTGAAGTACTTTTCTCTTCCTTTGCTATAAGTACAAACCAGTAGAGCTTCAGTCTCGACAGAGACTTCTGGTTTTTTGTAGTCACCATATTTCAAGAACCTTTTGTCATTTATTGTCAAAATTGTCACAGAGTATCTAAGGATTTTTGTTAATATATACTCGTAAAAGTCCAATACTTGCTCTTAAGGCGATTTTTTTTTTACTTTTGACATGTCTATATGCAAAATATTACTTAAAGTCGCTAAGTGCTAAAACAACTAGTAAGAATACCTTTAAACAATAATTCTCATTAGTATATCATCATGAACGGCTAGCTGCCGTACCTCTCTCTATCTAGCTCAAGAACCCGTATGTATACAAACGTATCTAGGTAATTAGGTTATCGCAATACCTATATATTTACAATACACAACTTGTATCATTAAAACAGTAATACCAATACGATAATATTTATTTCAAATACATAACATTATTACAAGAAAACAATAATCGAGTCAAAGTACTGGATAAATACGAAATTCTTAATACAAATCATGTTCAGATCGGGACCGGAATCGCAATTTAAAAACGTGTGATTTCCCGGTAAAGTCAAAACATCTTTCTTAACAGTTTTGGATACAAGTTGCAGTTTTCCACAGAAATAGACATACTTATATGAAAAGAGGTAATTAAGTATGTACAAATTTATGATTAACATCGAAATTAATAAACATAATATGCATTTTTACAGTAATCGTGTAGAAATACCAGTCCGAATTTCCTCGACATGTCACAACAAAGTATATGACAGAAAATATCGCACATTGTATACAGGAAAACGCAATGAACATTTCACATTTATCACACATGTATATTCTTTCTCTAGTAATTTCCTAGATAGAATGTTCTATCGTTAAAATGATAAATGTCCTACGGACCCGGTTTAACGATAGAATGCGTTCCGTGTATTCACAATGTAGCAAAGTAAACACGGGCGATAACTCGTACAAGTGCATTTACTATGAACAATCAAGTGAGTTCCGAACGTAAACAATGGCGAAATTTGAAACGAGAAGAAACGTTGAGAAAATTAGTTGAATTTTCGTCTTTATTTAGGCTAAACTTTAGGTTTAAATACTTAAGCAGTCCTAAAAAGGTTTGTTTTGATTAATTTATAAGTTTTTTTTCAGTGCAAATCCGTTTGTATCCTTCAAAATCGTTTCGGTGCGATTCTGCAATTTTTGCTACATTGCGAGTATATGGGTGGTATTCTAACTTTGGTGAGGGCTTGTCCCGAGACACAGTTAGATTATTCTAACTTAGTAATTTCCATATCAAAACATTTCCTGTATCCATTGTTAATAGCCCTCCTGAGCCTGAAATTGACACCAATCGAAAATATCAATGGTTTATACTGCCAATTTGGATGGAAAGACAATTCTTTCTATTGCAATGCTCACGATCATAGGAGGCGCTGCGGTTCGTTCATTTACGTAGCATGCCTAATATGCCCGCGTTTTGTAGATGTATTTCATACCCATGTTTTCTCCATCATTACTCCAAACATTTAAATGACAATGATCACAATAGACGCATAATGAACAAAACCGAGAGAAATCGAAAGAATTTTCCCGGGAAAATCTTTGTATTAAAAAAAACTACTTTAGGTGAGGAATATAATATTAATACATATTTCCACTTTGATATATATATATTAATTGAAAGGGATTTTATTTATTTACTTAATGCTGGTTCAAGTTTAAAAATCCATATGGTATTTCTCGAGAAAAACGGCTGAGATGTCCGTCTTTCGGTAAACAGAGGAAATTCCAACTACAACTAGTACAAGTAGTTCACACATGATGTGATCATATATAAGGTACTAACAGTAACCTAGACGGTGGAGAATTTATAAATTTCAATTATTATACACAAAACATCTGTTTTATGAGGATTTATTTGTTGTCTGATAAAAATAAATTAGCACAAATTCACATGTAACTTATATATCTCAGTCTATATTATATACAGTTTTAAAATTCCATACGTTTAGTCTTGTAACTTACTGCTAATTTAAGAGTATTTTTGTCCCCCGCTTGAAAAGTGGGGGATATTTATTTGGGCTTGTCCGTCCGTCCGTCCGTTCGTCTTTCTGTCTGTCTGTAACGCTTTCGTTTCCACACGATATCTCGAGAACGCTTTGAGCTTTTGCAATGAAACCTTGCATAGCAACTCCCTATGGACTAACAAAGACCCCTATCGATTTTGAGGTCAAAAGGTCAAGGTCATAAATAAGCAAATTCTGTCTGTTATAACACTTTCGTTTCCACACAATATCTCGAGAACCCTTTGAGCTTTTGCAATGATATTTTGCACAACAACTCTCTGTGGTCTATGGAAGACCCCTATTGATTTTGAGGTCAAAAGGTCAAAGTTCAAGGTCGTTAATTTATACATTTTGTTTGGGTGAAATACTATCATTTTCGGGCGATATTTCAAGAAGGTTTTGAGCCTTTGCTATGTAATCTTATACCAGAACTCCCTAGGACCTCTCTCACTCCTGTCAAAGTGCCCCGCCCCGTTTGTTTTATTAGTATTTATTGTATTACATGTCGCTATTATTAGCACAGGAACATGAGGAGAATTATTACGTATAAAACAGGTTCTCAGTGGACTTTATATTCTTATTACATCTATTAGAACTGTTTAATAAAGGTTGAATAAGACACCATGCATTGTGTAAAATTTTGACAATATCGAGCGTGAATATATACATGTATGTCACTTCATGTTTGTATACAATTATCCTTTTATTACAGCGGTTCCGTGGTCTAGTGGTAATGTCACTCGCTTCGCGTGTGAGAGGGCCCCGGATTGAGTCTCGGACGATCCATTTTTTTTTTCGAAATACTTTTCTTTTTTCACTAAACGAAATTTATGAGGTCTGGCTTGTACAAACTCATAATATCATCATTAAAGTGTGATAAATATTCAATATAAAAAAGAATCTTCAACACATATAATAAAGAATAATCCATCAAACCTTTATAATTCTACAAATTCAGTGAAGGGGATCCGAACCCCCTCCCCCCCCCCGACTCCGAACTGCGCATTGTTTACTTTTCCCTAAGCGGGGGACACAAATTCTTTGAATTAGCTTGTTACTTCTTATAATAATTATTATTATGAACAATATAGTTTGTATAATGAATTACTCAATTGTTTTTGAGAAATGAAAAAAAAAATCTGATTTTATATAAATTCGTATAAATTAATTAATATTAATTATTATAATTTTCAGCATATTGTTAGCAACACTCCAACATATCATGAATGTAGTCAATCTTATTCAGCAGTCAATGATTAATGGTAAGAGAACCTTTATTTCACCAAGAAAATTATATTTGTCCCGCTTTGTTCTGAAAACGTTCAAAGATGTAAAGCTACACCCTGTATTAGATGCTCTGATGTTTGAAGTTTTTGAACGTGAAAAGAAAGACGATTTGCTTAAAGTAAAACACATTTTGGAAGAACTGTTGTTAGATTATGTTTCTGAAGAAAACAAATACATTGAAACATTTTGTGAACACCTCATTGACATTCTTATTGTTGAGAAATCTAACAAGAGATTGGGCTTTACTGATTTACCTGAGACATACTGGAAGTTGTCCAAGGGACATATTAAAACATCGTACTGTCTTATATTATGACAAAAAGGTAGCATGGAAAGCTTTGGAATAACTCTTGAAGACATGAACAGTGCGTCAGTGCCTACCATTTGCAATATACCAAATGACTTGGTTTTAGATTTGTTAAAGGTTGTGAAATCCAAGAAAGAATTGATAATTGATGACTTATTTAATTGGTTGCAAAAAAATTGTGGTAAAAATTTAAGTGTCAACGAGACCAATTTCCGCTTCCAAGAGTAGAAGAGTGTTTTGATGTACTACATGAAGCTTCAGTGTTTTCAACCATGGATCTGACTAGTGGTTACAATCAAATACCAGTTAAGGAATCAGATCGCTTTAAAACAGCATTTACAACACTCTGGTTTATATGAATATAACAGAATGCCGTTCGGATTATCAAATGCTCCGGCTACATTTCAAAGGCTGATGCAGCAGTGTTTCAGAGAAGAGATTTTTCATATTCTACTTATTTTCTTGGATGATATAATTGTGTATTCTAAAACTTTGGATGAGCATATACAACGCTTAGATACAGTATTTACCATTTTGAAGAAACACGGATTGAAAATGAAAAAGTGTAGTTTTTTCAAAAAATCTGTTCGTTATTTAGGTAACATTGTCAGTCAGGATGGCATATCAACAAATGAAGAAACTAGAAGTCTCTGTCGAGACTGTAGCTCTACTGGTTTATACTTAAAACAAAGGAAGAGAAAAGTAGCAGTTGGGACTTGAGACTTTAAATCAGCAATAAATAGAAAAATGATCCTTGCCACTCATCAAAATAAAAACCGATGCACAGAATTATGTATCTTAGTATAGTCTACTTGTGTGCCAAGTTATATTGAAATCGAACTAAAACTGTAGGAGGAGTAGCATTTTGAAACAATTTCACAAAAATTTCTATTCTTAGTAACCATGGCAACACCGTTCATTGAAATCAACAACCAATGCACAGAATTATGCATCTTAATGTAGTCTACTTGTGTGCCAAGTTATATTAAAATTGGACTAAAACTGTACGAGAAGTAGCATTTTGAAACAATTTCACATAAATTTCCATTTTTAGCAACCACAGCAACACCGTTCATCGAAATCTAAACCGATGCACAAAATTATGTATCTTAGTGTAGTCTTCTTGTGTGCCAAGTTATATTGAAATCGACCAAAATTGTAGGAGGAGTAGCGTTTTAAAGGAATTTCACAAAAAATTCTATTTTTAGCAGCCATGGCAACACCGTTCATCGAAATGAAAAACTGATGCACTATTTTATGTATCTTTGTGTAGTCTACTTGTATGCCAAGTTATATTGAAATCAGATCATAACTGTAGGAGGAGTAGCGTTTTAAAGGAATTTCACAGAAAATTCTATTTTTAGTAACCATGGCAACACCGTTCATCGAAATGAAAAACCGATGCACTATTTTATGCATCTTAGTGAAGTCTACTTGTATGCCAAGTTATATTGAAATCAGATCAAAATTGTAGGAGGATTAGCGTTTTAAAGGAATTTCACAGAAAATTCTATTTTTAGTAACCATGGCAACACCATTCATCGAAATCAAAAACCGATGCACTGTTCTATGAATCTTAGTGTAGTCTACTTGTGTGCCAAGTTATATTGAAATCAGACCAAAACTGTAGAAGGAGTAGCGTTTTAAACAAATTTCACAGAAAATTCTATTTTTAGTAACCATGGCAACACCGTTCATCGAAATCAAAAACCGATGCACCATTCTATGTATCTTAGTGTAGTCTTCTTGTGTGCCAAGTAATATTGAAATCAGACCAAAACTGTAGAAGGAGTAGCGTTTTAAAAGAATTTCACAGAAAATTCTATTTTTAGGTCACCTGAGTAAACTCAGGTGACCTATTGCCATCTGTTTTCGTCCGTCGTCGTGCGTCGTGCGTCGTCCGTTAACATTTGAACATTTTCAGCTTCTTCTCTGCAACCACTGAACCAATTTCAACCAAATTTGGCACAAAGCATCTATGGGTGAAGGGGAACAAAAAATTGCAAATTCCATGGTCCCTGCCCCCCTGGGGCCTGGGGGGTGGGGCAAAAACCACTAAAATTAATGCAATCTTTAAAAATCTTCTTCTTTACTCCTGGACATCAAGCAGTTAAACTGTTTGCATGATTGTAATCAGCATTGAGTCCTCTACCAAAATTGTGAAATTTATGGCCCCGGGGTCAGGGGTTCTAGTGCTAGGGTGGGGCTAAATAAGTATATAGTAAAAATGCATTATTTCTTTGAAAATCTTCTTCTCTGCTCCTGGGTATTAAATAAACTAACTAAGAGTATAGTTATGATGAGCAAGAGTGCCTCTACCAAAATTGTGAATTTTATGGCCCCAGGGTCAGGGGTTCTAGTGTTAGGGCGGGGCTCTATAGATTATATAGTGAAAATTCATGAATTCTTTGAAAATCTTCTTCTCTGCTCTTGAGTATTAAATAAACTAACTAAGTGCATAGTTATGATGAGCAAGAGTGCCTCTACCAAAATTGTGAAATTTATGACCCCAGGGTCAGGGGTTCTAGTGCTAGGGATGGGCTAAATAAGTATATAGTGAAAATGCATTATTTCTTTGAAAATCTTCTTCTCTACTCCTGGGTATTAAATAAACTGAGTGCATAGTTATGATGAGCTAGAGTGCTTCTACCAAAATTGTGAATTTTTTTGCCCCAGGGTCAGGGGTTCTAGTGTTAGGGCGGGGCTCCATAGATTATATAGTGAAAATGCATTATTTCTTTGAAAATCTTCTTCTCTGCTCCTGGGTATTAAATAAACTAACTAAGTGCATAGTTATGATGAGCAAGAGTGCCTCTACCAAAATTGTGAATTTTATGGCCCCAGGGTCAGGGGTTCTAGTGTTAGGGCGGGGCTCTATAGATTTTATAGTGAAAATTCATGAATTCTTTGAAAATCTTCTTCTCTGCTCCTGAGTATTAAATAAACTAACTAAGTGCATAGTTATGATGAGCAAGAGTGCCTCTACCAAAATTGTGAAATTTATGACCCCGGGGTCAGGGGTTCTAGTGCTAGGGTGGGGCTAAATAAGTATATAGTGAAAATGCATTATTTCTTTGAAAATCTTCTTATCTACTCCTGGTTATTAAATAAACTAACTGAGTGCATAGTTATGATGAGCTAGAGTGCTTCTACCAAAATTGTGAATTTTTTTGCCCCAGGGTCAGGGGTTCTAGTGTTAGGGCGGGGCTCTATAGATTATATAGTGAAAATGCATTATTTCTTTGAAAATCTTCTTCTCTGCTCCTGAGTGTTAAATAAACTAACTAAGTGCATAGATATGATGTGCAAGAGTGCTTCTACCAAAAATGTGAAATTAATGGCCCCAGGGTCAG
Source organism: Saccostrea cuccullata (assembly GCF_032062105.1). Classification (NCBI taxonomy): domain Eukaryota; kingdom Metazoa; phylum Mollusca; class Bivalvia; order Ostreida; family Ostreidae; genus Saccostrea; species Saccostrea cuccullata. Next base: position 69,459 of record NW_026938470.1, read on the forward strand.
GGGTTCTAGTGTTAGGGTGGGGCTCTATTGATCATATAATGGAAATACGTGAATTCTTTGAAAAAAATTCTTTTCTGCTCCTAGGAATTAAACTAAGTGCATAGTTATGATGAGCAAGAAAACCTCTTCCAAAATTTTGATTTTATAGCCCTAGGGTCAGGGGTTCTAGTGATAGGGTGGGGCTCTAATGATTATATAGTGAAAATACATTAAATCTCTGAAAATTTTCTTTTCTGCTCTTGGGTATTAAGCAGATAAACTACCTATGTAGTTATGATGAGCAAGGACCCTAATCTTCCAGAATTGTGAATTTCAAGGCCCCAGGGTTCGGTGGTACCATAGGGGGGGGGGGTGTTCTTATATACTGAAACTGGATGAGATCTGCTCCTTGGTATTAATCAAATATTTTTGAAAAGCAAGGGTGCCTTTTTCAAAAATTGTGCAATGTGTGGATCTAGGCCTAAGGGTCAGGGGTTCATGTGTGATAGGGGCATTACTGATTATTGCTGAATATTACTAATTACTTGAAATGCATTTTTTGTTCCCACACCCTGTCTATGGGTATTAAGTAAACAAACTAAGCAACTGCTAAGTGTATTGTTATGATGATCAAATGGTGCCTCTTTCAAAATTGTGAATGCCATAGCATCTTGCTTAAAACATTAATCAAATTAAATCGCTGTAAAGTTGTTGCATAATGCTCAGGTGACCTATAAGGCCCATGGGCCTCTTGTTAGTAACTATGGAAACACCGTTCATCGAAATCAAAAACCGATGCACTATTCTATGTATCTTAGTGTAGTCTACTTGTGTGCCAAGTTATATTGAAATCAGACCAAAACTGTAGAAGGAGTAGGGTTTTTAAGGAATTTCAAAGAAAATTCTATTTTTAGTAACCATGGCAACACCGTTCATCGAAATCAAAAACCGATGCACTGTTCTATGTATCTTACGAGGGCCGTTCAAAAATTACGCGGACTTGCTGCACAGAAAAAATAATTGACGACAAAATCGGGCAAAATGTCGCACATAATATAAAAGAATCTTAACTTATATGGTGTACAAAATTTCATATCAAAATGTTGTAAATTGGTATCAATTTTTAGTGATTCTTCATGACATATCATTAAGTCACGGAGCAGCAATATCTTCGAAGCCACAGACATCATAAAAAATATGTGAATGAACTTTCATTTTCTCAACATTTTCCAAAGAGTACCTGTACAGTTTGAGTTATCTTATCCACTCAACATCCAAACACCATTTCTTGTCAAGCTTTAAATCTATTAAACAAGTAAAGAATATTCTTTTTTGTTTTAAAACCAAAAACCTGCAGGTACTTATGGGATATAGTATGATATTGATGACTCTCAATCCATTCTTAGTAGTCCGGATCAAGTTTTCGTCGATAATCTTCTTCCCGTCCTCCCGTATAGTCATTTAACAGAGGTCTAATGGTCTAAAATTCCTATTTGCTATTTGTGGACAAATGTCACGAATACCCTAGTTTACTACATGTTTTATTATTCATATTTCGGATCTATGTTGACGATATCTCGAGCATTACACATAATTTAACTAAAGTGTGGTGCGCCGTCATTTCACGAGACGTCATTTTCACAGTCGTTTTCACGGGAATCGCATCAGAGGAAAATCACTTTATTTCTGTTAGTACTTCAAATATCACGCCAGAAATCCAAATACACAATAATAGAACAATTCAAAGATAAATTTGAGAAAATTGTCGAAAACTATTGCGAATTATAGAAAATAAATGAGTTAAATTTTGGATTCCAAATTCTTTTGCTTCAGATTTTTTGTCGTGCTCCTTACCTCTCCATCAGCGATATCAATATACCGATAATTTCAGTTGAATGTTTTTAAAATACAGGAATTTTGACCAAAATTTATTGGAATCTTTGAGATACATATTTCTGTGAAATTTCATATCTCTATGACGTCTGTAAGATTAAATAATAGCACAGTCCGCGTAATTTTTGAACGGCCCTCGTAGTTTAATCTAGTTGTGTGCCAAGTAATATTGAAATCAAACTAAAATTGTAGGAGGAGTAGCGTTTTGAAAAATTGTTTACAGACAGACGGACAGACAGACGGACGGACGCCGGACGCATTACTATCGCATAAGCTCTTCTGGTCTCTGACCAGTAGAGCTAAAAACCAATAAACAGCAATGGAATATGCCTATAGAACAATATACATGATTATAACTTTAAATAGAATGAAAAACTAGAGCAAAGCTCGTTGCAAAGCAACGAGTAGGTCTTCCGTCCTGTTTGACCGGGAGTAGTTTTCATTTTTAACGAATATGAGAAATAACGCCCCAAAATTGGTTGAATCCTCAAAATCTATGTTAATTAATGCAAAAATAAGCCATTTTTTGCTACTTGCGGTTTGACCACAAGTGACGACGACGGACGGAAAATTTATTTTGATGTTCTTTGTGACATAAGATACCCAAAAACTTGTCAAGAATGACCAAAATACGCGTTTTCCGACTACTTCCGGTTTGGCCGGAAGTGACGTCGTCGGATGTATTTAGACGACGCCCGTAGATTAAGCTTGACATTTTGAACAACTTTGCTTCTTTGATGTATTACAAATTCTCAATATTTTTTGAGATATAAAGAAAAAACTTATGGCCCCTCCAGTCCCTTAATTTTAGGGGCCAGCCTTTTTTTCGAGATATCATTTGAAAGATCTTGGAATTCTACACTTCTTTTGTTCTATGTTATAACAAAATATTTCAAAGTAAAAAGATATCATAGAAGAGGTTGTAGGACAATTTTCGGGCCATAGCGAGCGCCGACGCGCGGCACTTCCGATAAAAATGAAATTCATTTTGCACATCTATAGACTTAGGACTATCATACCTGAAATTTTCACGTTTCTATCTTAAGCCAGTTTTTAGAACGACCTGACCCTTCAAAAATCATAAAATCGACAATATTTCCGGACCGGAAGTGACGTCATCAAAACGGAAAAAAATGAATCAAGTTCAAGTAATGTTACATGACTCCTGAAATTCATCGTCAAAGTTAAAATTCAGCAGAAATTGTTCATTGGAATGAGGATTCTCTGCTGGAGCTGACTTGGAGTCAGATAAAGTTACGTTTGCACACTCGACGGGGGTTTTGTCCAAGTCTATCGTTTGAATGTGGAACGAATTGTCAAGTGGTTTGAAATGAGCCAGAATTGATCCTTTATTTACAAACATAGGTTCGAGAGGGTTCAATATCTTAATAGGGACTGAGCCGTTCGTTGAAATAGTAGATACTGATTTCACTAGAAGTAACCCTTTCGTCAAAAACAAATACTTATGTACAGAACAAACACCTGGTAAATCTATCATTTTGGTTTTGCGAACTTTGCCACTTATGAACATTTCTGACTTTGGTGGCACTGAAAAACTAGATCTACATCTAATTTTAATTTGTACATTTGCTCTGACCTCTAAAAGATACAAATTTGTCAAAATCTAACACAATCTTTTTAGAAATCAAATAAGTACCATGTATTAAAGGATGAGATGCACAATCTAAAATATATACAAATGTTGAATGTACTTCAGACGAACAAGCTGTCTGCACTGAGATACTGGCTGTCCCAAAGACGCAAACAGACTGATTATTGGCCAATTTGACAGTCTGTTCACTGCTGGAACGAAAATTTGATTTGCTTTGAACCGGCAATTTATCTAAGAGAGGCTTTGAAATGATATTGATACTACTACCACTATCTAACAGTGCAGTAACTTGCATATCTTGGATCTTGACTGGCATGTACATAAATTCCCCAGCACTATTTTTATCACATTCACTATTTACACTTGCACAAAACACATGTGCCTTTTGCAGACTGGGCGCGGTTAGTTTACCGCAACGGTGACCTTTTACAGGCCGCAGCACTGTGTCCGTTTTGCTTACAGATCTCGCACAATACGGATGGTTCGTGCGGTCCCTCTCCGTTACAGTTGTACTCAGCTTGTCGATGGTTTGGGCCAGTGCAATTGTAACACATGCACGTATCAGGATTTCCTAGTTGGTTGGCAGGCGCGAAGCCAGACGTACGTTTGTACGCACAAACGTCCACATCATTTTTGAAAAAAAGGAGAGAGAGAGAGAGAGAGGCAGGCGTAATTTCTAAGTACATACTTGTATGTTCAGCATACGCATATTTTGCAAAGAAAAAAAATTAATTTTAACAGAATCTGTTCTTTATTATATACGATACATATTATACGCCTCTCTAAAACCGATTGATTGTATACTGTTTAAGGTCCCTCTCCAGAATATTTCACTGATATGGAGACGTCACCATTGCCGGTGAAGGGCTGCAAATTTAGGCCTATGCTCGGCACTTACGGCCTTTGAGCAGGGAGGGATCTTTATCGTGCCACACCTACTATGACACGGGGCCTCGGTTTATACGGTCTCATCCGAAGGACCGAGATTTTCCCTGAATTTGGTTTAGTATTATCAAATATTGCTAAGATTTTTAAGTGCTTTACAGTCTACTTAATGTTCTACCACACCGACTGTTTTACCATACTAAGGTATTTTGGACAGATCCTTTCTTATATTGAGTGTTTGTCCGCATTTTGTACAGAAACAGCTGACCTCAATTATGTGTCACAAACTTCTTATCTAAATTGTAAGAAATATGCATTCAGGAGGTTCGAAAATGCACATCGAAACTCGAAAATTCACTAGTTTCCGGGGGTGTCGCCCCCTGGGCCCCAGCAGAGCTAGAAAATAGGGCTTTATCATGTTAACCAGTTAAGTTGTTAAGGTGGCAATAAACTCCCCTGCCTACTTGGGGATCCACATCAAAAGTACCCTGGCTACGCCCCTGGTTGGGCTGGTCTTGGGCGATGGGCGGCTTTCCTCTCTGGGTCCGTGGCCTCTAGGCGGTCCATTCGTTCCACGCGCTGGGACAAAAGCTTCTCCATGTTGGAAAAGGTCGCTGAGGGTTCCTTTGGTGTAACGGCAGCGACCGAAACTGGAGCCGTAGACTGGCGATATCCATAAGCCTCTCCGAGTGTGGCTTGTTGTAAAGCATCCGTTAAATTTGTGACAGATGCGGTCCGTTCAAAGAACGCAAACTGTTGTGGTAGGTCATTGAGAAATTTAGTAATAAGGTCTCTATCAGGTTTTTGTAGTTTAAACCCCTTTTCTAGAATTTAGCTATGAAAATCCTTAGCGGGCTGTGTGCGACTGAGAGAAAGACTCAAATATGGCACTCTCCGCAACCATATTTGGATCCAGCATATCAGTTTTGGCGTACTGACATACGAAAGCGAGTCTAACATATGTCCATGTGCCCTTTGATGTATCATTCAAATTCAACCAAATTAGGGCAGGGCCTTTTAGGTGTAGATGAAAGGCAGCAATCCTTCGGTTGTCATCTCTCATTAAAAGCTCGCCTGACGTGGTTTGCTTCATTCCATCAAGTGCAAAGAAATCAATAATTATATATATATTACATAATTTCTTTCTCTCGGTAATCTATCTCTAAAAGACCATGAAGCTCAATTTCTTTTAAATCATGGTGAAGATGAATTTACTGAACATTTATTTGCAATAACATCTTTCTTTACTCATTTATACTACGTTTTATGTTATAACATGTTTTTCTGTGGAAGAGGGGGATTTGTACAAGTAGCGTGTAAAAAACAAGAGGCCACCTGAGCATTATACAACAACTTTCCAGTTATTGAATTTGATTCATGTTTTAAGCCAGATGCTATATGGCATTCACAATTTTGAAAGAGGCACCATTGATCATCATAACAATACACTTAGCAGTTGCTTAGCTTGGTTACTGAATATCCATACGCAGGGTAGGGAACAAAATTTCATTCCAACTAATCTGTAATATTCAGCAATAACCAGTAGTGCCCCTAACACTGTGACATAAACCCCTGACCCTAGGTCCACACATTGCACAAATTTTAAAAAGGCACACCTAAAATTGCCTATCAAAAAATAAATAAATGTTTTATAAATACAAAAGAGCATATTTCAAATAATTAATTCATTTTCAGTATATAAGTAGAGCCCCCTTACCCCACCCCTGACCCTGAATTCACAATTCTGCAAGATTAGGGCCATTGCTCATCATAACTATTTAGGTAGTTCATCTGCTTCATACCAAGAGAAAGAGAAGAAAATTTTCAAAGATTTAATGTATTTTCACTATATAATCAATAGAGCCCCGCCCTAACACCAGAACCCCTGACCCTGGGGCCATATAGTTCATAATTTTAGAAGAGGCAGTTAGTTTATCCAATACCTAGGAGCAGAGAAGAAGATTACCAAAGAATTCATGTATTTTCTTTATATAATCAATAGACCCCCCCCCCCCTAACACCAGAACCCTTGACCCTGGGGCCACAAAATTCACAATTTTGGTAAGAGCACTCTTGCTCATCATAACTATGCACTTAGTTAGTTTATTTAATACCAAGGGCCAGAGAAGAAGATTTTCAAAGAAATCATGTATTTTCACTATATATAATCAATAGAGCCCCACCCTAACACCAGAACACCTGACCCTGGGGCCATAAAATTCACAATTTTGATAGAGGCACTCTTGCTCATCATAACTATGCACTTAGTTGGTCTATTCAATACCCAGGAGCAGAGAAGATTTTCAAATAAATAATGCATTTTCACTATATACTTATTTAGCCCCGCCCTAGCACTAGAACCCCTGACCCCAGGGCCATGAATTTCACAAGTTTGGTAGAGGACTCAATGCTGATTACAATCATGCAAACAGTTTGACTGCTTGATGTCCAGGAGTAAAGAAGAAGATTTTTAAAGATTGGATTAATTTTAGTGATTTTGGCCCCACCCCTCAGGCCCCAGGGGGGCAGGGATCATGAAATTCACAATTTTTGTTCCCCTTCACCCAAAGATACTTTGTGCCAAATTTGTTTGAAATTGGTTCAGTGGTTGCAGAGAAGAAGCTGAAAATGTTCAAATGTTAACACACGACGCACGACGGACGAAAACGGATAGCAATAGGTCACCTGAGTTTACATTGGGGAAAAGAAGGCTGACTGTTCGCAATCCTAGAAACAGAAAAAAGTACAGCGTTGAATTTGTGATAGTGTCAGGAACAGAACTTAACCCTATTCTTGAAGTATCGGCGATACAATCGATGAAACTTATCACTGTGAATAAGCAGAACTTTGTCGCACAGATTGGTGGAAAGTGTAGTGATACTACAGAGCCTCTTACCAAAGAACATTTGAAACAACAGTATCCAACATTATTTGATGGAATTGGAAAACTTGAAGGAGAGTTACACCTCAGGATTGACACTACTGTGCAGCCAACAAAGATAAGTACCAGGAAAGTGCCACTATCGCTCAAGTCGGATCTAAAGAAAGAACTTGATCGGCTACAGAATCTAGGAGTTATCTCTCCAGTAACGACTCCAACTGACTGGATATCATCCATGGTTGTAGCGAGGAAGTCAAATGGGGCAATTAGACTTTGTATTGATCCGAAACCCCTAAATGTAGCACTTCAGAGGAATCATTACCCCACTCCAACAATAGAAGACATCCTACCAGATTTGACAAATGCCAGGATCTTCTCAGTAGTGGACGCGGAGGACGGATTTTGGCATGTCCTGCTCGACAAAACCAGTAGTTTCCTAACAACATTTGGAACACCCTGGGGACGTTACCGTTGGTTGAGGATGCCTTTTGGCATAGCACCAACACCTGAAGAATTTCAGAGGATTTCAAACCAAAGCAATTCACGATGATATACTTGTCTACGGTTGCGGAGACACAGATGAAGAGGCGATTAGAGACCATAATCGAAAGCTGATTGAGTTGATGTACCGATGTAAGCAGAACATTAAACTGAACCTTGACAAACTGAAATTAGGACTTACATCAGTGTCTTACCTTGGACATGTTATTTCAAAGCAGGGACTGAGTGCTGATCCAAGTAAAGTACAAGCAATTAGAGAGATGCCTACTCCTACAGACAGACAAGCAGTACAGCGTTTGTTAGGAATGGTCAATTTTGTGCAGAGATTTGTACCCAATCTTTCAGAAGTTACTTCTACGCTTCGGGACTTGTTGAAAAGTGACACTTATTTTCATTGGGATGAGCAAGTCCATGGAAATGCCTTCAGCACTATTAAGAAGATTTTGTCAGAAGCACCGGTCTTGAGTTTCTTTGATCCAAATAAAGAGACAATACTACAGTGTGATACATCGCAGAATGGATTAGGGGCTTGTTTGATGCAGGATAAACATCCGGTTGTGTATGCTTCGAGAGCATTGACCCAGACAGAGTGCAATTATGCGCAAATTGAGAAAGAATTGCTGGCCGTAGTTTTTGGACTCCAGCGTTTTGAGAATTACACGTATGGTCGTCACGTTAAGATAGAGTCAGATCATAAGCCTCTTGAAATCATCCAAAGGAAGAGGCTTGTGATGGCACCTAGGAGACTTCAGAGGATGCTACTGCGACTCCAGAAGTTTGATAAGTCTATAAGAAAGTAGCAGAGATGTACGTAGCAGATACGCTAAGCAGAGCTTATCTACCAGCATCAGAAGAAGATATGGAGAAAGCAAGCATATTCGATATTGATCAGAGGAGCTACATATCAATATCCGAAGCAAAGATCATGAAAATAAAAGAAGCGTCTGAGGAGGATGAAACAATGAAGTTGTTGAAACATGTCATCAAGTCGGGATGGCCAGACTGCAAGGATGAACTTCCAGATAAAGTTCAATGTTACTTCCATTCAGAGATGAACTTGTCATCCAGGACGGCCTAGTATTCAAAGGGGAGAGAATTGTGATTCCTGATAGAGTTCGCAGAGACATTATTGAGAGGGTTCACGAAACACATATTGGAATACAAGGATGCCTAAGAAGTGCACGAGAGACAGTGTATTGGCCCAATATGAACAATGACATTGAGAATTATATACAGTGTTGTGAAATTTGTAGTTCATGTCAGCCTGACCAGCCAAAGGAACCAATAATTTCACATGATATCCCAAAGAGAGCCTGGGAAAAAGTTGGTTGTGACTTATTTGAGTTTGACGGAAATGACTACCTTATATGTGCAGACTATTTCTCAGATTTTTTCGAAATAGACAGATTACATGGAAAGACTGGCAAGGAAGTCATTACAAAGATGAAAGCTCAGATAGCGCGTCATGGCATTGCTGATAATGGTCCACCATTCAACAGTAGAGAATTTAAGGATTTTGCTGAAAAGTACGAGTTCGAGCACAGGACTTCATCTCCTCGTTACCCTCAGTCAAATGGAAAAGCAGAAAACGCAGTCAAGATTGCTAAGGCCCTAATGCGCAAATGTGTCCTTGACAAGAAAGATCCTTTCTTAGCACTTTTGGACTGGAGAAATACACCAAGTGAGAGCATTGGACTTTCAGCTGCAGAAAGACTGTTTGGCAGGAGAACCAGGACTAGACTCACACTTTCCTCAAAGCAGTTGAAAACTCAAATTCCAGTGGGATCTCCAGGAAGTTGTACAAGAGGAAAGGAAAAGAAGCTAGCTACTATAACTGCGGCACAAAGGAAATGCAGAAATTACATGCGGGAGACACTGTACGAATTCGTCCATTCGGGAGAGAGAAGTCGTGGACAAAAGCACAAGTAAGAGATTAAGTGGATATTCGCTCCAATGAAGTTCGTACAGAAGATGGACGCGTATATAGGAGAAATCGAAAACATATACGACTTAGCAGGGAACCGTTTTTTAAGGAAGACTTACCCAGAAACACCAGTTTGTTCCCTGATGTAAATAAAGACAATTTGGAGACTAGTGTTTCTACTAACAGAGACATGGACAGAGTGGAAACCCCAGTTCAGAGTACATTACAAGCACAGAACACACCGATAGTTGACAAGAGTATCACACCAGCCAAAACATGTCCTTTACCAAATCCAACATCTGAAGTATCGGGCAAACGTCATACAAGGAGTGGCCGCGAAATCAAACCTCCACAGAAGTATCAGGATTTCGTGTGTAATTTTGAGTGTTTTGTGTAGGAGAGGTAGATAGTGATAAGGTCATAATAATACCTTGTCTACCTCAGGTTTCCAAAGAAATCTAGTCATTTTGTTTTCTATGTTGCTACAAGTAGTTGCTTAACAGTTTAGTTTGTTTGTATGTTATTAGAACCCAGTAATTATTTTTAATACTCTGACATTCAAATTCTGGACAATGTAGACTATTATGGGACTTTGAGGAAATAAGCTTTATGTATAATTTACATTTGAAAAATGCTCGGTTTGTACATTCATAATTTTTAAGAAAAATCTTGAGAAAGGGGATGTAACGATAAGTGTTAACTAAATCTACCATGTCTTAATTATGATCGGGTTCGATGTTCAATAGTATGTTGATGTTTACTGAATAAACGTTACAAACAGTTGCTAAAAATCCTATAGATACTCGAAAGATCAGTATGATACATGTACCAGTCATTCAATCTAGTCACAATCTATGCCATAATACTCCTTTATTACATGTTTTTTTTAATGTTCAGCACAACAAAATATAAAAGTTTTAATGATTGCTCATTTAGTAAAGAATGTTTACATTACTACACATTTTTTTAAGTGCTATGAATTTTGTGTTTGCATAAATCGCTCTACATCTCTGTGAGATTGTAACTTTTTTTGGACATCCGAGATACCATGCCTATTCTTTAAACAAGTCCTGAAAATACAACAAGTGATTGGCTACGCAGAACAGTTCAGTGTAAAGTACGCAATTTTGTAATTTAAAATGTATTAAAAATCGGGATGGCGATTATTTTATTAAATTATTTATATCGAATAATTGTTATTATGAAACTTTGTTACTGTTAATATCTTTGATCCACATGCGACGAACACTACCTCCAGAAATATGACCATCCTTATAAGTACACTATGGCTTGCTACGTACCTCTGAACAGGGAGGACTCGGCAACCCACAGGGAGGCAAAGAGAAAGACGTGTAATGTTGTTGAGCAGACACAGGAGACCCTGCCTGAGGAAGCCGGGCCATTCCATCACTCTCCATCCCCTTCCAGTCCTGTTTAGTTGCTGCAGAGAACGTTCTACTGATGTTTGTGTTTTTACAGTGCTATAAAGTACTCTGACCTGAGCTATCATAAGTTGACATTCCTAGGTTTTATGCAAGTATACATAGGAAAAATCGCTTATAATTTCCTTAAGAACAACAAAGCTATTACAAAGCTATTAGTATAATTGATCTTTATTATAAAATCATAAAAATAAAATAAATTTGTTCACCCGCCCCCCCCCCCCTCTTTTACATTGCTAGTAGCTCAGGTGAGCGATAATTGTGCCCCTGGGCCTCTTGTTTTTCTAATGATGATCAAGCGATTGTATTCTGCGATAATTTTATGCATCAATGCTTTCAGTGATAATGCAAATCATCACGCAAACTAATCGCTCAATCTCATCATGAAACAAAAAATTAGACGGTTATTCCTTAATTGACAGCTTAAATATATAAATGTACGTTTACTCTATATTGAGAAAAGGAACTAATGTATTTAAGTTAAGAGAGTATGCGAAAAAACAAAGCAACAACAGATTCCACAAACAAAGAAATAGAAACAACAATTAAAGAATGGCTGAGATATGCTAAAGACAGAGATGGAGGCGGAAAAAAAAGAGCAGACAAGAAAAGAAGGGAAGAGAGACCCGGGAGAGGGAAAGTGACAGTGCCTAACCTTTTTTGTGTTATAAGATAATTTTTTTTTCCAATTGGCCCAGAAGGCTTAGTTTTTAAGCGCCCGGCTCGATAGATCGAGGGCACATATTGTTTTTGTCATGTTTATCTGTTTATCTGTCTGTTAACTTTAACCTCTGCCTTAACTTTGGACCATGAAAGATAGAGACTTCAATTTATAGTATTTTACTCCACTAATTTAAAGTTCCTTTAAATGATCTTGTGACCTGGACTGATATATAAGCTAAAAAATAGCATTTTCGAACTTTTGTCATAACGATGGCTCATCTGTACAAAAAGACGTTTGCTCAATATCACAAGAATACAGTGCCCAACATTCTCTGTTACATTGGCCCAACAATAAGCCAACAAGTTGGTCTGATTAAGGGCCGATGAGCAAATTACCGTCGGCCCAATGTTAAATGCATACGGTTGCCCAATATAAGGAGTATTGTTTTGCCCGGCAAAGGTCCAATTACATCCTGCTATCTGGAAATTAACCTCGTTTTTGAAATTTATACGCCAAGCATGCTCTGGCGTATGCAATCAACTGAGATATATATACACCGTATATGAATATAAAAAGAGGTTTGCTAATGATGGAGCATAATTGGTACCCTCGGTAATTCCAATAGAATGTTGGAATACCTTGTCTCCAAAAACCATATAGACATTGTCAATCAGAAACTCAAGCATATTTTTGATGTCAACTCCAGAGTACTTATATGTGCATTAAAAATGTGTTTAAACAAAATAATTTTGCAAATGACCAATGACAAGGTAAGTAAATTTACGAGTTCCATTTTTATTGAAAAGCCGCTTTCAATGATATCGACAAGCCTGCACTTTAATTTATCGCGGGGAATGGTTGTGTATAAAGTTGAAAATTCCTAAGTTTTCAAGCTTCTAATTTTAGTAAAATCTTGCGATTTCAAATTCCAAAACTTCTGTGTTTCATTGAACATCACTATATCATAGTCACTTAAATGTCACTTAGAAAAAAAACCTCCTGTATTTGGTACATCTCTATTCAAAGTTCATTTCGTCTAATATGCTGGAAATGGAAAGTCTTATTAGGTTTTCCAGTGTTGAGATTTTCAGTGATTTTCTTACATCAGTCTTGATTAGGATCTGCTTGCTAGGGATCAGCTTGCTAAAACCTTGTTCAAAGTCCGCTGTGCTGACAGGAGCAGTGAGTAGGCGCTTAGCAGCAGGCGCCTCAATGAGAAAGATTTCTGTACCTCTCAATGCTACTTGACAAATGTCTACCAACTTCACCCTACCATGACTCGACCTTCAGAACTCTCCATAATCCCCCACCTTGGCTACCTTCCAAACAGAAAGTTGTCCTCAGAAGAGGAAGTCCTATCAGCGACTGTTTGAGTCTCTAAAAACCTACTCAAGGCTGACAAAATCAAAGCATGGCCCCTATCTGTAAACCAAGATTTCAAATCATCCCTAATAGCCTCTATACAAGACTATCCCGTACTGTGCGATATCGGAACTAAAATCCAGACAATGACTGTCTGCCACCATCTTTCTGAATCTTGACAATGGCCACTGCTTGTGCGAGTTTCTGAATTCCATAATCTAAGTTCTGAGTCTTGTCACTCGACAATGACTGAATGAGATTCTTGTCTTCTATCTGTTCAACTTTGTTTGTTTTAGCAAGATCTTCTTCATAGTCCTGCTATAATGTTCATTTTTGGGGCAATATTTTTCGATAAGAATATTATATTAACTAATGAAAGATAAAAGAAAATCACACTTTGGCAGTCAAAGTGCAAATGTTTAGGGGCTATTTGCAACATTCTATTTTGATAACAATTACTTCTTGAAGTTTAATGAAGATGATGAAGGATTGTTAATTATTCAGCATAATGTGAAGTAATCATACTTATCCACGCCTTACCACACAGAAGATGGTAAATCTAAACAGTCAATCAACAATATAAAACATTTATAGGGCGAGGGTAGCTGCAGATCTGTAGCTCTCCGAAAAAATATATATTGATAGACCGGAGAGCTACAGTGCCACCCATTGAAAAAAACTGTATATTTATTGCGCACAAAAAAGTGCGCTCGATTCGTGAATAATTCTTCCAAATCCTTACCTCAATTGCAAATACAGCAAAACTTGCTTAGTACGAACACGGATATTGCGAATTTACGGATATAGCGAATCATCTTGGATCCCCAGCTATATAAATTTAATGAATTTCTTATACGGTTATAACGAATTACGGATATAGCGAAGTAATTTCATAGGTCCCTGTGGCTTCGTTATAACCGAGACTTGCTTTAATGGAAAATTTTCTAAAAATTCCTCTCTCCTCTATCAAGTTGTTCTTGTTGTATATTAATGACCTTCCCTTACATGTAAGTCATTCAAATATCGATATGTTTGCTGATGATGCAACTCTACATGTTTATGAGAATAATATATTTAGTATTGAAACAGCTCTAAATTCTGACTTAGTAAATATTGAAAAATGGTGTTTAGAAAATCAAATGGCTCTAAATGTTGATAAAACAAAATGTATGCTGATGGGTACTAAACAAAGGAAATCAAAATTAGATAATCCAAATCTCAGTTTACATATCTCTGACTTAAGAAATGAATGCAATATTTTTTCCTTTGATCGATGTATCAAAGAAAAATTTGGACGGAAAACTCAATCAATGCGCGTAGCGCATTGATGAAAAAGTTTTCCGTCCAAATTTTTCTTTGATACATCGATCAAAGGAAAAAATATTACATTCATTTTTTATCATTTAATTATGCTTTTAAATTAATAAAATGAATCTTTCTTTCACCTCTCTATTAAATTTACGCATCAAAAACAGTGCGCACGAATACATCACAACAACGTTATAACGTTGCTGAAATTCAAAATGGCTCAAACGAAGAAACGTTCTCAAATATTGTCGTGGCATTACCAACATTCTCTGAAATAATTTACAGTTCTTTAACACAAAAAAACTTACCTGGTGTATTATCCCAAGCGGTATATTTTCCCTGGTAAGTTATCTAAGTTCGTAAATGTAAAGGGAAGCTACTCAAATATCCTAACAGTTCTAACGTTTGGTCACAGAAATTTTGGATTTCATTTGCACATCTTTTCATCTGAATTTCAAACCGAACATATAAATACGTATCACAACCTGTCAATGCTGTAAAACCTGAAAGATTCTGTTGCCGACTGTTTAAGAATAAAAGAATCTGTCCTCATTCATGCAGTGTCGTTTTTCTCGATCATTCGTTTCCCAAGTTTTAACAGATTAACGGTTTTTCCTCTCTTTGGTAGCATGAAAAACGTTTCTTCAGAATTCTATTGTTCATACCAGACATCTCAAAGCCAAACATTTAACAAAAGTATGTCGATTTCTTTCCTTCTTTCCCAAAACTGTATTGTTGTTATGCAGACGATTTGATTTGTTTAGGAAAGGGAGATAATTCAAAAAGAAACGAAAGTAGAAAATAAGTCGGAGACGTAACGGACAGGTTTCGAAATTCAGGAAAATATTTATTAAAGTAAAAGTATTTAATTATTCCTCCAAGAAGTAACCTGGAAGCGGGAAATATACATGTAGAGACTGCCAAAGTAGTTCCGGCTGCTTAGTGCAAGCGAACTCTAGATTTTATTGATGCAGGTATCAAAAGAATTTTTGAACCAATCAGAATCAAGTATTTTATAGAAATTAAATGATAAACACCTCACCAATGTTGAAACAGAAAAACTACTTGGGGTACATATAGATCAAACACTGAACTTTCATGATCATGTAGACTCGGTCTGCAAATCTTTAACATATAAATTGTTTACTTTGCGGAAAATCAAGAAATTTCTTCCTTTGAAAACCAGAAAACTTTTTTACAATGCCTTTATCCTGCCTTCCATTAATTATTGTCTGACTATCTGGGGTAATGCACCACATAGTTACATGGAGAGAATCCATAAGCTCCAAAAACGGGCTGCTAGAATTATACTTGATGCTGCCCCTGATGCTCCTTCTAAGGCATTATTTGAAAAACTAAGGTGGCTATCTGTTTTTGACTTAGTAACTTTGCATAAATGTATTTTGTTGTACAAGATATTTAACAATCAGAGCCCGGCTTACTTACAAGATTTATTTATTTCTCAAACTTCTAATGCTTATACTAACGTTCAGAATCTAATTTTGACCTTCGCCTACCAAAATACCGAACAAATTTATTTCAAAATTCACTTCAATATTCTGGTGTTCATATTTGGAACAATTTACCTATAGATATAAGATTTGCGCCAACTCTGCCAATCTTTAAACGAAATGTAGAAAAGTATATCTTCAACAGCAGAACTTGATTACTCTGAATTATGTATATCTTTTGCACATGTATATAATTATACATTGTTAAATCTTACTCATGTGACATTATACATGTATTACTTTTTATGTCATATGAATATATCTGTTTATTATTTCTATTTTATTATTATTATCATGTGACATTGTGTATATACTTGTATTATAATTCACTTTCTAAATTGTTCATCTTTGCTAATTTGATGTAATACTGTTGTTGTAATTAGAAGGCCCTGAGGAAGAATAGTGTGTCACACTAATCGGGCCACCTTCTCTAAATAAAGTATTATTATTATTATTATTATTATTAAGTTCTCTTTGAACGAAGCATATCGGACCGAATTATCTTTGAAACCAAAATGGCAGTATAAATAAGCGAAATGTTCGATGATTGCAATATCAGGGCAAGGAGGATTATTAACAACAATTATTAGGAATGTAATTCAATGAATATGTTAGGAACACACGGTTAGTAATATTTTGAGATTACAATTTTAAAATAGACTCGGTTCCAAGGAACGAAAGCAACAACTTGAAAAGGATAAATCGGAAGTCCAAAGGAAGAGGACAGAACAAGGGAAAGATTTATTTGCGCCTTTTCCTTTTGAGTAAGAATGGAGATCCCTGGAGAAAGTGCCGACATACTTTGTTCATTAAAAGTCTTGTGGGTCACAATAATAAGATAACTGACTGTGAGGTAATAGAAGAAACGTGTATTATTCCAGACTTTTAAAAGAATTGTAAAGCTATGTGGACCTTAAAATTAATGTTTATTGATTATATTGATTATTCACTATATTTTTATATTTT